>NC_073390.1:54078330-54333330 GCF_028641065.1 Leucoraja erinaceus
CACTGTGGCAGTATAAGGCAGCAGCTCTGCTGTGTGACACTGTGCTGCCCTCATTGGGAAGGGGGAGAGAGAAATGATTTCTCAGAAGCAGAAGCCAAGAGTTGCAGTCAAAGGCAGCACTGTTCCAAACAACAGCATTGTGAGATCAACAAAGTTCCCCTGGGATGAAGGCACGTGAGCAAGGATATAATTGCATCCAGATGCAATGATTCCCTCTGCTGCATAACCAACTGGCTTCTATTTGGACAGACTCTCACATGAAGCAGGCTCACTTGGGTAAGGTCCCAGCGAGATGTCAGCAGTCAGTTGGTCATTTATCTCCCTGTCTTCAGGAGAGTTGGAAAATAAATTGTTGGTCACAGCAAGGAACATGGCACTCTGCAACAAAGGTTAGAATGTTAATCATTCATTTTCGCTCTGTGAAAGCTGATTTTAGACTTTAAACTTTAGACACACGGTGAGGAAATAGGCCCTTTGGCCCACCAAGTCTGTGCCGGCCAGCAACCCCCATACACTAGCATTACCCCACACACTAGGGACAATTTACAATTCACCGTAGTATATTAACCTCCAAAACTGCATGTCTTTGGGATGTGGCCAGAATCTGGAACACCCAGAGAAAATCCATGCAGTCACAGGCAGAATGGGTGAATTCAATGCAGAAAGCACCCTTACAAAAGAATTTTGTAAGTTTCTATAAGATCCCCCCTCAATTTCAAAGATTGAGGGGGGATCTTACAGAAACTTACAAAATTCTTAAGGGATTGGACAGGCTAGATGCAGGAAGATTGTTCCCGATGTTGGGGAAGTCCAGGACAAGGGGCCACAGCTTTAAGGATAAGGGGAAATCTTTTAGGATCAAGATGAGAAAAACATTTTTCACACAGAGAGTGGTGAATCTGTGGAATTCTCTGCCACAGAAGGTAGTTGAGGCCAGTTCATTGGCTATATTTAGGAGGGAGTTAGATGTGGCCCTTGTGGCTAAAGGGATCAGGGGGTATGGAGAGAAGGCAGGTACAGGATACTGAGTTGGATGATCAGCCATGATCATATTGAATGGTGGTGCAGGCTCGAAGGGCCGAATGGCCTACTCCTGCACCTGTTTTCTATGTTTTCTATGTTTCCAGGATCAACCTTGGGTCACTGGTGCTGTGAGGCAGTAACTCTACCACTGCACCACTATGTCAACACTTCAATAATAATTTAGTTCAGAGTAATGCTATGTTTTTTTTGCTGCTACTTGTGCTAAAGTGGTAGCGATTTACTCAGCAGTTTCATTGTTATCTTATTGCAAAATGATTATTGATGAGCATGTTGGCCACAGCCTCACCTACTATTTGATTTTTTCTTTTAACCAAAAATAATTTCAATCAATTATTTACAAGATAAATATGTACAATACAAAACAATACGAACAAACCCACCGCCATAGCACAAAGCAAAACCAATGTTCTTAAATATCAACTATACTGAAAATTAAGCAACGAGATTACAAGGATGCATTCCAGCCCCCGTGGGGCCCAGCGCTCCTGACAATCTCGCAGTGCCTGTGGACAGCGCCTAGTCCCTCTTTTGGAGCAACCCAACCAGGACATCTCCGGCCATAAGTATCCTCTCCCCTAAGCACAGGGAGTCCAAAGAGTGGCAGGCGGCTGGCGAGTTTGTGAATGGGGGAAGAAACTGGTTGCACGGGACTCCTCCATGCAATACCTTCCACTCGAGGTCCCCAATGTAGAGGGGGAGAATCCCTGCGTAGAGGGACCCCCATTGGGGGGGAGGAGGGGGGGAGAGGAGGGGGGCTATTGAATTGATGCCCCACTTGCATGTTACAGATACTCCCTCCCGTAGACCTTGCCTTTCTCCAGACTGAGCATATTTGAGAATGAAGTTGAGCCTGGGGACTTGGGCAATGTTAGTTTAGTTTAGTGATACAGTGTGGGGAAAGGCCCTTCGGCCCACAGAGTCTGTGCCGACCAACTGTACACTAGTTCTATCCTACACATTAGGGACAATTTACAGAGGCCGGTCAATCTACCAACTTGCACGTCTTTGGAATGTGGGAGGAAACTGGAGCATTCATTGAGAGAAGGTACAGGCACCGTACAAACCGCGGCCATCGTTGGGATCGATCCAGGGCGTCTGCCGCTGTAAGGCAACAACTTTACCATTGTGCCACCGTGCCGCTCCACGGGAGAGGCGGGTGACAATTGGAGCTCATTGGGAATACCTACACCAAACCCAAACCAATTAAGAGCAGACGAGGGCATTCGATCCAATTTGAGATTCCAGCTACCAAGACAGATGTGTACAGCAATTCGTTCTTCCCCCGCACAATTAAAGCATGGAATAATCTTCACCCTACCATAGTTACCCAACCAGATGCAACTACATTTAAGGTAGCTCTTTCTTCCCAAAAACCCTATCTGGCTTAAGTCCTCCCTCCACCACCTCCAGTTTAAATTCCATTTGGAATATTTTGGAGGACCAAGAACCAAGATAGCAGGAATCTATCAAAGAGCCAGCAGAAGGGTCACCTACTGGAGGATAGTAGCATAGTTCAGGGTAGGGTATTGGGCAGCTAGGATAGGTGAGCAGGGTTACTGGAGGAACAGAGTCTTCAGGTTATGCAGCCATGGTGCTGAATCTTGGACATATCACAAGGAGACTGGTTTGAAGCGTGTGTCTTCAACTGGGTGAAAGAGGGTGGGTCTTTTACCCAGAGTAGAGTCATCAAAAACCAGAGGACAGAGATTAAAGGTGAGAGGGGGAAGGTTTAATAGGAACCTACTTTTTGTTGAAGATACCTGGAATGAACTGCCGGAGGAGGTAGTTGAGGCAGGTACTGTAACATAGAAACATAGAAATTAGGTGCAGGAGTAGGCCATTCGGCCCTTCGAGCCTGCACCGCCATTCAATATGATCATGGATCATCCAACTCAGTATGTTTCCACTATGTGGAATGTTTAGAGAGATATGGGGACAGATGGGACAAGTGTGGATGGGCCATCTTGGTTGGCATGGACAGGTTTGGGCCGAAGGATTTCTTTCCCTGCTCTAAGACTATAACATCTATCAAGTGTATGCTTCTAAAGTACAAGACGCACTTCAGCTGGCATTTCCTCTGCCCATTTATTAGCTGGGGTGAGGAGTGCAGGAAAATTAGTTTAAGTGTCAGCCTTTGATGTATTGACCATGGTTTTAAGCAAACACATTACATGATGAAAAATAGAAAACCACATTTTTCTAAAAAAGTAGTTTTGTAATGAAATTTTTGTATCAACGATACTGAGAAGATTACAGTGCAATTTCTGAACTGCCCCAAAGTTATCTGAAATATATAAATGGTGCCTGTAAATTGAGATGCCTTGGATCCCCTGTGTATTATTTTCCTTTTGATCATAATATTAACAGATAATTCATGGAAAATACTTGCTTATGAGCAATTTAAATTTATGCTTCAGCTCCCCAAAAAATCCAATCTGCCAAAACTTAATTAAGTACAAATCAGTGCAATACTTGAAGGCAAATTAAACTTCTTAGTTAAAATGTTTTAATTGTGTTCTAATCCTTTCTTCCAAAAAAAATTGCTTTCACTTTTAATCTCATAGTTGGAACATTTTTCCAAATTTCCATTTGAATGATTGGTACCTTCTTAAAATTCTCCATTTAAAATGTGTAAGAAGGAACAGCAGCAGCTAGTTTATATCACGATGAAGGGTCTTAATTAGTATGGGTTTCAGGGTTTATGGGGAGAAGGCAGGAGAATGGATTTAGGACAGGAAGATAAATCAGCCATGGTTGAATGATGGATTAGACATAGAAACATAGAAACATAGAAAATAGGTGCAGCAGTAGGCCATTCGGCCCTTCGAGCCAGCACCGCCATTCAATATGATCATGGCTGATCATCCAACTCAGTATCCTGTACCTGCCTTCTCTCCATACCCCCTGATCCCTTTAGCCACAAGGGCCACATCCAACTCCCTCTTAAATATAGCCAATGAACTGGCCTCAACTACCTTCTGTGGCAGGGAATTCCAGAGATTCACCACTCTCTGTGTGAAAAATGTTTTTCTCATCTCGGTTCTAAAAGATTTCCCCTTATCCTTAAACTGTGACCCCTTGTTCGGGAACAATCTTCCTGCATCTAGCCTGTCCAACCCCTTAAGAATTTTGTAAGTTTCTATAAGATCCCCCCTCAATCTTCTAAATTCTAGCGAGTACAAGCCAAGTCTACCCAGTCTTTCTTCATATGAAAGTCCTGACATCCCAGGAATCAGTCTGGTGAACCTTCTCTGTACTCCCTCGAATGTCTTTCCTCAGATTTGGAGACCATGATGGGCCGAATGGCCTAAATCGGCTCCTAATATCACATAAATTTATGAACCTATGTCCCGAAACATCACCTATTCCTTTTCTCCAGAGATGCTACCTGACCCACTGAGTTACTCCAGCATTTTGTGGCTTTCTCCATTCAATTAGTGCCATGTAGCATCCATTTTGTTGGCTGAAGGAGCAAGTGCTGATTAATGATTCAGATCTCTGATGATTGTTGGATTAGCACGACAGTGGCGTTTATATCAGAATCCCGAGTGTGATGTTGTGGGATTTATTTTTTTTTGCAGGACAATAAATGAATCAAAGTCGGCCCGTCATAAGCTGTTTCCCCACCGGAATAAGATCCAGATAAACCCAACTGTCTTTGAATCCAGGACATAATTAGTCAGGTGCAGCTGAGAGGATTAAACCATGGATCTGATCCTCTGCACAAGCTCTGCACAAATAAACAACTGCTGAATCTGTGAGGCAAAGGCAAACCACGGCTTCTTTAGTATCTGTCCTAAAAAAAAAGCTAGCATCATAAACTGATAAAAAAATCATGCATAATTAACTTCCTGAAGACAAATCTATTACAGCGGCATAAAACAAATGAGTTTGAATTTGCAGAGATTTAACAGAAACCATGGCTCATACCCATGCAAATCAATGCAATTAAAGATAATGGCTGAGTTTTTTTTAATACCCTAAAAAATAAACATTATTTGGAATTTAAAAATGTGTACAAAACCGGGAATAGTTCAGGTGGAGGTACGGCTGGGATCTTTGGTACAGAGTCCCTTGCCCAGATTCGGGGAATCGGGAACTAGAGGGCGTAGCTTTAAGGTGAAGGAGGGAAAGATTTGATAGGAATCTGGGGGGGGGTAACTTTTTCACGCAAAGGGTGGTTGGTGCATGAAATGAGCTGCCGGAGGTGGTAGTGGAGGCAGGGACTGTCGCAACATTTAAGAAGCAATTAGACAGGGGCATGGGTATGACAGGGTTAGAGGGATATGGGCAAGTGGGACTAGTGTAAATGGGGCATGCTCATTGGTGTGGGCAAGATGGGCCGAAGGGCCTGTTTCCACGCTGTATGACTCGATGACTCTAAACTAAGAACAAAAATTCTTCTGACATTTCAGAGGCTCCACACACATTCATTAGAGTCGTATTTGACAGTGTATACAGAAATATCCTTATACCCGACACCCTTGCCATTAGCGTATTCAAGAGAGGGTTAGATGTATCTCTGAGGGCTAACAGAATCAAGGGATATGGGGAGAAAGCAGGAACGGGGAACTGATTTTGGATGATCAGCCATGATCATATTGAGGGAAGGAGGAATTGCTATTGAGGGAGTGCAACGTAGGTTCATGAGTTTAATTCCCGGGATGGCGGGACTGTCATATGTTGATAGAATGGAGCGACTGGGCTTGTTTACACTGGAATTTAGAAGGATGAGAGGGTATCTTATTGAAACATGTAAGATTATTAAGGGTTTGGACACGCTAGAGGCAGGAAACATGTTCCCGATGTTGGGGGAGTCCAGAACCAGGGGCCACAATTTAAGAATAAAGGGGTAGGCCATTTAGAACAGAGATGGGGAAAAACTTTTTCACCCAGAGAGTGGTGAATCTGTGGTGTTCTCTGCCTCAGAAGCTAGTGGAGGCCAATTCCCTGGATGCTTTCAAGAGAGAGTCAGATAGAGCTCTTAAAGATACCAGAGTCAAGGGATATGGTGAGAAGGCAGGAACGGGGTACTGATTGTGGATGATCAGCCATGATCACAGTGAATGGCGGTGCTGGCTCGAAGGGCCTACTCCTGCTCCTATTGTCTAGTGTCTATTGTCTATTGAATGGCGGTGCTGGCTTGAAGGGCCAAATGGCCAACTCCTGCACCTATTTTCTCTCTTTCTTTGTGGCCACCAGGGGTGATATCCCTTCCCTTGTTCGAGGGGCATTTCCAACCCAGTCTAACCTCTATTGTCCTTTGGAAGACTTGATCACAATGTGAAGTTGATAGTACTGGAGAGGTGCCTTACCTCCCTCTCTCTTTCCCTCCATATAAGCTTTTCTCTTTAAATGATTATGTAAATGACATGCAAAGAGAAATTATCTATAGGGAACGGTGTGTAAATAATTTGTGGAATAATTAACGGCTTCAATTCATTGCAGTTTTGTGAGCTGCATATAGCAAGACTTATTCCAATGCCCCAAATTAAACGTGATTGAGTCATTAAATTTAATGAAAGATTTTTATCTTTGGCATGTCAAGTACATCTTAAACAATAAAATCTCATTAGTAAAAAGATAACATAGAACGTAAAAGTGCTTTATGTTGATAAGCTTGCTCCTTGACACGGAGAAAACTGTCTTCTACTGACTTCCCGATCTCACTGCATAATTTTAATTATAAATAACAATACAACATCATTGAGAACATCGTGAAGAAAACTAATACCTCAATTTAGCAAAAAGTAATATTGGGTTAATTTGGTGGAATTGCAAAGTGGTTCTTACACAAACACACTAATCTTACCGTTAATGCCAGTCTTACAGCTTGGTATATTCAGGATATATTTTAAGAAATTAAAATGGTTCTAGTACAAAAAATAATTTTAACCCCGAGTCCTCAAAATCTGCTCACTTTTCCAAATAAGTCTTTACTAATTTCAGTACCTGAAGCTGCTGAGTCCATATAACCATATAACCATATAACAATTACAGCACGGAAACAGGCCATCTCGACCCTTCTAATCCGTGCCGAACACGTATTCTCCCCTAGTCCCATAACCCTCCATTCCTTTCTCAAACTGCCTCTGACATTGGTCTCATTTAATGGGTATACATTAGTAAGACCATTTTCTTGGACCATTTGGTATTGTTCGATCAACAAAAGGGCATTTTTAATGTTAACGCAAGCAACAAAAACATTGTGTTTATTTCTATGCTGCTTGTAATGAAGGAAATCAAAGCTCTCCCCGTGACCTGTGTGGGTTTTCTCCGGGTGCTCCGGTTTCCTCCCACACTCCAAAGACGTACAGGTTTGTAGGTTAATTGGCCTGGTGTAATTGTAACTTGTCCCTAGTGTGCAGGATGGTGCTAGTGTACGGGGATTGCTGGTCTGCGCGGACTCGTTGGGCCGAAGGGCCTGTTTCCGCACTGTATCTCTAAACTAAACTAAACTAAACATGGATGATTCCGTTCCCCTCGCAGATGTTATTTGACCCATTCACTTCTTTTCGCAGTCCCAGCATCGAGTTGTAGAGAGAGCTTCATGCAGCTGAGCAAGGGATGTCCACTTTAATGCCGAATGTCCTTGCAAGTTCCCAATACTGTGATACGTCCCAAAGAATCGATGTGTAGGAAGGAACTGCAGATGCTGGTTTACACCGAAGATAGATACAAAATGCTGGAGTAACTCAGCAGGACAGGCAGCATCTCTGGGGAGAAGGAATGGGTGACGTTTCGGGTCGAGACCTTTCTTCAGACTGTAGTTATTCACTTATTGCATTGTCTGCCTTTCCAGAGATAATATAAAAACAGAATCTATGTGGTGTAGACGGCCACGTGGCCCGTCAAGTTTTAGTTTAGAGATACAGCTCGGAAACAGGCCCTTGGGCCCGCTGAGTCCCACGCCAACCAGTCATCCACGTACACTAACACTATCCAACACACGCTAGGGATCATTTTCAACTTATAGAAGCCAAATGGCCTACAGACATGTACATCTTTGGGGTGTAGGAGGAAACTGGAGCACCTGGAGAAAACCCAAGCAGCCACAGGGAGAACGTACAAACTCCAGACAGACAGCACCCTTAGTCAGGATTGAACCTGGGTCTCTGGTGCTAGAAGGCAGCAACTCTACCGCTGCGCCACCATGGCCCGTTGTTGTGCATTACACAATGAGCTTTCCCATAGTCTAGCTAATTATTTCCTGTCAAGTTACCCATCTGATTTCTTTTCCTGTTTCTGATATCCCTGGAGGCTTTGGGTTGCAGATATCAAACGCTCTCTCTATGAAAGAACGGATTCATCTCGTATTTTAATGATATGCGTCTTGGCAGTACAGTTGGTGGAATGACTGCCGTGCCAATCCTAATGCCCCGTGCGATTTGTATGGAGTCTGCACATTCTCCCTGAGATGAAGTGGGTTTCCCCTCGAGTTTCCATTTCCACATCACAAAATCTTGCAGGTTTGAACATAGTTAATATACATTTAAACTAAATGTAAATTCCCCCAACCTTTAAATGAGTGGTGGAATCTGGGGGGAGTTGATGAGCGGTGAGATTGAAATGGGATTAGTGTAAGTACTTGCTTGATGGAGCGTATGGCCTCAGTGGACTGAAGGGACTGCTCCCTTGCTGTTTGACTTGCTAAATCCATGAAACGTTTCCCTTGTATCTTTGCCTCTCACCTTAAACGTATCCTGTGCACTCAAGCTATCTGCTAATGGGAACAGCTTCTCTCAATTTTACCCCATTGAAACCTATCATGATCTTGTAAACCTTTGACAGCTTTCCTGTCATTCTTGTTTACTAGGAGGATAACAGCCTCATCTTCTCCAGTCCAACCTTGCAGCTAAAATCCATCAATTCTGGAACAATTCGAATCCTGCCCCTCTCAGACCTTCTTAAACGACAATGAACAATTTTGACTGCATTTGACTGCATTACCTTATTCTTGCCTAGCCCATGTAATTTCAAGGTTTAGGAAGCCTCCTTTCTTCTATACTGTATGCCTCTTGTTTTATGTATTTTCCTTTTTGCAATTTCTTTACAGTTTTGGACATACTCGCAAAGTGTTAACTTGAAATTACATTGAAGCTGAGTGTAAAGATTGAGTTGTGGAGTCTGTAACTACAAGTAGCTTGAGGCTACAGTTGATTAACTGATGCAGAAATGTTGGATGTTTGAACTAATATTCTATAGGGGAGCAAACGTTCCACTCTTGTGTTCACTCCTTTAGTTCGGTGGCCTCGTGAATCGTGGACAATGCTCTGTTTTGTAAACAAACCCCCTGAAGGCCTACTGCTTTTCTTGAGAACATCAAGAAATAAATATCCCCATGAGCACATACTGACTGAGGAAAGAGGATTTGTGTTAGATCAGATCTCGAAAAGCCAAACAGTACTTTTGTAGCAAGGAACTGCAGATGCTAGTTTACACCGGAGACGGGTACAAATTGCTGGAGTAACTCAGTGGGACAGGCAGCTTCTCTGGAGAGAAGGATAGGGTGAAGTTTCAGGTTGAGACACTTCTTCAGGCTGCTGTAGCACTCTTCACCTTTCTACTCACTGAAGCTTAAATGTTTGTAATAGCCTGGAAGCTTGAATTGGCCTCCAATTGCCCAGTTACTTGTTAGAATAACTGACGAAACAAACTCATGTAGATAAACTCCAAAGTAGGCAGCAGCATATGCACGCCACTTGCCAGAGAGAAGAATTGACCAGGGCATAACCTTCTTCTGTTCATTCTGTCATATTGTAAGTCTGTGAATGACTGACGGGAAAAAGAGATGATTCTGCTGCAGAAACACTGTCAGCACTTTCCCCTGCTACCCTGTTCATTGCAATGTAAAGGTGTAGCACTGACATGTTACAAAACCTGCCTGTGTTTGGCAGGTGTAGGAATGATGGACGGCTATGGGAGAATGTGTAGGATGCAACTGCAGATGCTGGTTTGCACCGAAGATATAGGTATGTTACAAAACCTACCTGAATCGCCATTGGGAATCTGCCCTCAGCCATGTCGGCGATTTTGGCGCTGTTTGGAGGGGGCGGGTTTAAAACGCGATTTTTACTAGGCTGTACTAATCGCAGATGTTCAGCCTAGTAAATCATTAACGAAAAATCGCTGCAAGACCCGGTCGCAAAAGGTATTATTAGTTTTATAGGCCTCGATAATATAGTTATGATAATTTTAAAATTACTATCTGATTCCGCAACCTCTCGCAGCCCCAGGGTTTTATAAAGCAAACAATTAAAGGTATGTACCTTATTTTTACATTAAATGGGCCATATATATAACCCTATATATCAAGTTATCTATAGCGAGTGGTTCATTTTGGGCTTTTTATATCCCGCAGTATTTTTCTCGGCATTTGAGGGCACTAATCCAGCGCGCTGTCAACATTCTAAACCAGCGCGTTCACAGAAACCCACTGGAAAGCCGATTTAAATGGGCATTTATTTACAGCAATTGAACACTAAATTCCTTCCATTTGGCCTATAAATTAATGTAAATTAGATATAAAAATCATGTTATATTGTGAATTATTTGTGAATAATCTTTGGACACTTAGGCTATTTAAAAATGTTAATCTTTCCTTAAGAAATGGCCTGTTGACTATCCAAGATCACAGCTTTTTTGTAATGTCCATTGAAAATCAATAGGGAACAAGATGCTAATTTCCGAGTATGAAAATGGCCATAACTTTTTTTAATACTTGAGATATGAAAGTGAATTTGGTGTCAAATTAAACTTATTGTTATGCTTTATCTGATGGGATAAATTGCAGACTTGATTTTTAAAATCTCAAAATTTTGTAACATTGCTAGAAGATAGACACAAAATGCTGGAGTAACTCAGTGGGATAGGCAGCATCTCTGGAGAGAAGGAATGGTTGGTACACAAAATTGCTGGAGAAACTCAGCGGGTGCAGCAGCATCTATGGAGTGAAGGAAATAGGTGACGTTTCGGGCCGAAACCCTTCTTCAGACTGATGAGGGGGGGTGGGGGGGAGAAGGAAGGAAAAAGGGAGGAGGAGGAGCCCGAGGGCGGGGGGATGGGAGGAGACAGCTCGAGGGTTAAGGAAGGGGAGGAGACAGCAAGGGCTAGCAAAATTGGGAGAATTCAACATTAATGCCATCAGGATGCAAACTGCCCAAGCGGAATATGAGGTGCTGTTCCTCCAATTTCCGGTGTTGCTCACTCTGGCAATGGAGGAGACCCAGGACAGAGAGGTCGGATTGGGAATGGGAGGGGGAGTTGAAGTGCTGAGCCACCGGGAGGTCAGGTTGGTTATTGCGGACTGAGCGGAGGTGTTCGGCGAAACGATCGCCCAACCTGCGCTTAGTCTCCCCGGAGAGAAGGAATGGGTGTTGTTTCGGGGAGAGACCCTTCTTCAGACACATTGGGACATTTTTGTTCAGTTTAGTTGAGAGATGCCAGCGATCCCTGCACATTAACTCTATCCTACACATACTAGGGACAATTTACACTTATAACAGGCCAATTAACCTACAAACCTGTACATCTTTGGAGTGTTGAAGGAAATCGAAGATCCAGGAGAAAGCCCACGCAGTCACGGGGAGAACGTACAAACTCAGGCAGGTGTTGACAGCACCCATAGTCGGGATCGGGATTGAGAATGATGTACAAACTAATGGACTCGGTGTTATTTTTCTATCAGTAAAACTGGAAGAACAGACGTTTCCTGAGACTACCCCAGATGGCATGGTAGACAATGGCATGGTTTGGCACGGTACAGCATCATATGACTAACAATGGCCCATATTTACAAGTACCAACCAGTTGGACCATCAAATCCTTCCCATTGGCCTCAGCATCTTTTTGTTGACATGTTTGCAGGATGTTGACATTGCTGGTGGTGCTGGCATTTATTTAACATCACCTAATGCCTCTGAAATTAGAATTGGATAACCCACACTGGATTTACATTGAGGCAACACGGGGGAAGGATAGCATGTTTGGTCGTGTGAGGATGTATTTATGCCAATCCAGGCATTTTATCGTTACTATTACTGAGATCAGCATTGTTATTTCAGAAATATGCAGACTTTTACGTTTCTTGAGGTTAAATAGCTTGGTGGAAATTGATCTTATATCCGTGGGTTGATGGTTGAGAACTCTGGCTGGCAGCAACCAAGAGAACAAAAGAGACTACAGATGCAACAACCTTGAGCAAAAAGACAAAGTGCTGGAGGAACTCAGCAGGAGTGTCTGTGTGTGAATGGGCATGTGACGATTCAGATCAGACCCTTCTACAGACTGACTTTAGGATGACACAGTGGTGCAGTCGTAGAGTTGCTGTCTTAAAGCGCCAGAGACTCGGATTCGATCCTGACCACGGGCGCTGTCTGCACGTGGTTGCTACATTCTCCCTGTGACCACGTGGGTTTTCTCCGGGTGCTCCGGTTTCCTCCCACATTCCAAAGACGTACAGGTTTGCAGGTTAATTGGCTTCAGTAAAATTGTAAAATATTCCCTAGGATAGTGTAATGCAACCTGTCCCACTTAGGAAACCTGAACGGAAACCTCTGGAGACTTTGCGCCCCACCCAAGGTTTCCGTGCGGTTCCCGGAGGTTTTTGTCAGTCTCCCTACCTGCTTCCACTACCTGCAACCTCCGGCAACCACCAGCAACCAACAGCAACCTCCAGGAACCGCACGGAAACTTTGGGTGGGGCGCAAAGTCTCCAGAGGTTTCCGTTCAGGTTTCCTAAGTGGGACAGGGGCATTAGTTTACGGGGCGATCGCTGCTTGACATGGACTCTGGTAGGGTTGTCAACTTTCACAAATAAGGGGCAAAGGGTCAAAATACGGGACAAATTCCCGACGGCAATTTGTTGACCGACTCGGCCATGGCTGGGTGAATGATGAGTTGGCCCGGGTGCTGGACTGCACACAAAGCCCAGCCGGGCGGGCCAGCTGAGGAGTTTTTGCCCGGGCCGCACGACGTTGCACGCAAAGTCCGGCACCCCATCCAACCCATGGACCGATGAACGGCCGTGAGAAGGAGGGGTGGTGGTGTCGGGGTAAGCTTCTTCTTATCGAGTCCAAGCACAAGATTAGACGTTGGTCAGCCCCAGAGCTGAACCCTTCTCTGCACAATGGCGTCTGCCTTGTCACTTCTTGAGCTCCTTGTGCAGGGTGGTGGAAAGATTGGTAGAAACAGGGCCGCGACGTGAACGATCCTTCCTTGGCCGGGCTGCCGACCGACGGGGCCACGGGCGAGGCGCTGCTGCTGCTGCTGCTGCTGCACTCCACGGGCTGCACTACGTCGGGACGGGCGAGGCGGGGCCGGACGTGGCGCTCTGACCCGACAGTCCCCTCGACCCGAGTGGTCAAATACGGGACAAGGGCGGTCCCATACTGGCCAAACCCATTTAGCCTAAAATGCAGGATGTCCCGGCTAATACAGGGCAGTTGGCAACCGTACTCAGTGGGCCAAAGTGCCTGTTTCCACTCTGTATCTCTAAAGTCTAGACGTCTAAAGTGATGAGGAAAGATTGGTCGCAAGCTGAAGCGTTGGCTGTCCATCCCCTCCCCAAATACTGCCTGACCCATTGAGTTCCTGAAACATCCAATATTCCTTTTCGTCAGAGATGGTGTCTGACTCGCTGAGTTACTCCAGTCTACCTTTGGTTTAAACCAGCACCTGCAGTTCTTCCCTACACATTATGATTTTTTTTCCTGCATTTCTAAGGTCCTGGGAGTCACAATGATTTTTGAGGTTTGTCATAAGTATTAACATTGTGACAAATGTCAGGACATCACCTTGGTTGACTCTTGTTTCACTTTGACAAGAGGGTAGAACTTTGAAAAGAAAATGGAATGCTTTATGCTAATAATCTGAAGAGTTTTGTTCCCACAGGGGATGGAATAATGTTGGAAATAGTCA
The DNA here is from genome assembly GCF_028641065.1 of Leucoraja erinaceus. NCBI lineage: Eukaryota > Metazoa > Chordata > Chondrichthyes > Rajiformes > Rajidae > Leucoraja > Leucoraja erinaceus. The sequence goes on from NC_073390.1 coordinate 54,092,293, forward strand.
GGGATTATATCTTGCAATTGTGCTGTATTTTTCTCCTCAGTTGAAAACGTAATTTTCCGAGGGGAATACTTTTTTTCTCTGGAAGATTTGTATCTAGAATATGCAAACACTTTATTCCCTAAGCAAATGGAACGGCTCAATGTGGGACTTCTGAACGGGCGTATAAATTTATCCCCTTTTAACAATTTATCACAAATTTTATACAGTTTTGCTGTTTCTTTTCATTGTCAAGAATTTGGTGAAAGGCATTTCTAAATATTTTCCACTTGAATCCACAACACCGGGCGGGTATCACAATAGTGAAGCACCATCCCACTCTTGTAATATCCTATCCATCCATCGTACCCCTTCACTTTCTGCCAGAGACCAAATAGCAAGGCAGGTAGAAATCCATCCTCAGTTGCATGTGCTAAATATGCAGTGTCGTTCTGTAGGCCCATTGAACTCTTCTTCTGTTGAACCACTGCAACTGCTCCCACTTGCACTAAATCATTCATGACATCAACATCAAAAGCAACAAACCATGTAATATTCATACATACATTCTATGTATTTGTGAACTGTTGGATTTATTTTTCCGAGTACAACTTAAGGTAGTTTCCAAAACAGAAATTGCATTTCCTTAAGCAGACATCTTTCTCATTATCTTCCTGTTGGCAGCCGAATAAGAAGTGAATGTGATGAGAGTCCTCAAGCCGTGATGGTAACCTTTGTCCGAAACCAACTCTTGAGTCCCGCTCCAGGCTGTTTAATCCTGCAGTAGATAGCAATTACTGTTTAATGACCCAACTTCATGGGCTCCAGTTTTCAGGTATCTGCTCATCCTTCTGGGTCGGTCCCACTTTGACCGTCAGTTACACGACAGGCCGGTGGTGCGTGAAGATTTCGTGCAGGATGAAGTCCGCACTCCTCCCCGCCACTCCGCACTCCTCCACACCACTCCGCACTCCTCCACACCACTCCGCACTCCTCCCCGCCACTCCGCCGCCACTCCTCCACACCACTCCGCACTCCTCCACACCACTCCGCACTCCTCCACTCCACTCCGCACTCCTCCACACCACTCCGCACACCTCCACACCACTCCGCACTCCTCCACACACCTCCGCACTCCTCCACGCACTTTCCGCACTCCTCACACACCACTCCGCACTCCTCCACACCGCACTCCGCACTCCTCCACACCACTCCGCACTCCTCCACTCCACTCCGCACTCCTCCCCGCCACTCCGCACTCCTCCACACCACTCCGCACTCCTCCACTCCACTCCGCACTCCTCCCCGCCACTCCGCACTCCTCCACACCACTCCGCACTCCTCCCCGCCACTCCACACTCATCCACACCACTCCGCACTCCTCCACGCCACTCCACACCTGTCCCGCGGCACCCACACGCTACCCACACGCTACCCACGTGCTAGCAGGTCGCGTATATGGCGCGCCAATGACGGGTCCTTTACACTACCAGCTTCATCCTTTTAATTGAGGAAGGAATCGCAGATGCCGGTTTTCACCGACGATAGACAAAAAATGCTGGAGTAACTCTGCAGCTTCCACTCAAGCGGTATGAATATTGATTTCTCTAACTTCCAGTAACCCTTGCATTCCCTCTCTCTCTATCCCACCCCCACCTTAGTTCTCCCGACTAGTTTCACTGCCCTCCTGATTAATTTTACTGATTGCATTTCTTGTTGTCGACTTCCCCTCAGCTAACAATGAACAATTCAACATTTCCTTGATCATCGTCTGATCTGATCTGATCACACCTTGCCCTTCCATATAAAGGATACGATACGACAGAACTTTATTTAGCCCAGGAGGGAAATTGATCTGCCAACAGTCAACACATAGTACATGAAACATGAAATTAAAGTGACGAGTGGAAAGGATTGGCGAATGTGCAAAGATTGGGGAGGGGGGGCGAGGGAGGGAGGAGGGAGGGGAGTCAGTCTCAGTCGACCCTAAGACAGAAAGGGGAGGAGGCGTAAGGTTTGATAGCCACAGGGAAATCGTATGTCATGTGGCAATCTGTCCTGCATCTTGGTGGAACCAGTCGGTTGCTGAAGGTCCACTCCTCAAGTCTCCCTCTCCCCAGACTCTCAGTCTGAAGATGGGTCTCGAACCGAAACGTCAGCCATTCCTTCTCTCCAGAGATGCTGCCTGAGTTAAAGCCCTGTCCCACGGTACAAGTTCATTCCAAGAGCTCTCCCGAGTCAAAATCAAACTCGTGGTAAGCACGGAGAATGAACGTAGCGGGTACGTCGGAGCTCGGGGACGTCGCTTAGCGCTAACGGCAGGTACTCGGGAAGACTCGCTAACGGCAGGTAAGCACAGGACGACTCGTGAAGATTTTACAACACGATGAAAAATGTCCACGAGAGCCCCGAGTACCGACGAGTGGCCATTACCGTAAATCTCCGAGTTCGAATCAGGGCAAACTCGGGAGAACTCTTGGAATGAACTCATACCGTGGGACAGGGGTTTTACTCCAGTACTTTGTGTCTGTCCTTTTGGTTGCACTGTGTTACCCAATCATTGCAAATGCTCACTGCTAATCTGGTCTTGTCTGTTTCACAAAGTGCTATTGATACCACCTTGGCTGTATGGTCTTGTTTCTGCCTCGTGGCCATTGAGCAGTTATCAGCAATGCTCATTCATCTCAGCCGGGTTGCTAATGGAAGCGGACTCCATCATCTGCTCAGCATGCCTCCGAGCCCACATCGAAATGAGACAGAACATATTTAATTTGCATGCATAATACAAATTATTTTCCAAATGATTTAATATACCTGATTTTCCCTGGAGCTGTGAAACATATTACTTGGTAGGGAGAGTGTTTAAACTACATCTCTTCCTCTGCAATACTTTTATCAATCATTTGATAACATTTTCATTCTGTTTTATCTTCCCTTTGAACCAAGTACAGCTTCAAATTATTATCCATGACACCCGCTGATTATTTGATTATTAAAAATATTTTGTGTTTATTTGGATTTTGATGCATTAATTCTTCAAGAGTAGAGAGCAATTGAAACAAACTGTGCAATGTGCAAGGCGGGAGTCCTGTGTATATTTAATTTCTGGTAAATTGTATGATATTAATATTTTTTGAAACATTGAATCTGGATGTTAGCAAGTAATCTGGGCGCTTCTGGCTCGGTAAATGCACAGCAAGGTAAACAGGGATATGTGGACCATGAGATTAGCTGTTGATCTGCAGTGTTGGCTGCTCCATGTCATGGGCTGTGATGAATGTGAATAACCGAGGCTGTCCAAACCCAGGGGCTATTCTGTGATAATGAGCACCTCTTGGATGGGCACTACTTGGATGGAATGCTATGGCCCCGTCATTGTGATTGCTAAATCCTTCAGGCCAAAGGAGCATGTGGGGGGGGGGAATCTTATAGAAACATATAAAATTATAAAAGGACTGGACAAGCTAGATGCAGGAAAAATGTTCCCAATGTTGGGCGAGTCCAGAACCAGGGGCCACAGTCTTAGAATAAAGGGGAGGTCATTTAAGACTGAGGTGAGAAAAAAACTTTTTCACCCAGAGAGTTGTGAATTTATGAATTTCCTGCCACAGAGGGCAGTGGAGGCCAAATCACTGGATGGATTTAAGAGAGAGTTAGATAGAGATCTGGGGGCTAGTGGAGTCAAGGGATATGGGGAGAAGGCAGGCATGGGTTATTGATAGGGGGCGATCAGCCATGATCACAATGAATGGCGGTGCTGGCTCGAAGGGCTGAATGGCCTCCTCCTGCACCTATTTTCTATGTTTCTATGTTTCTATGTGGGTCTGCTGCTAACTTCTGAATGTGTCGCACCAACGGAGATGTAATGCTGAGGCTTTATAAGGCACTGGCCAGAACGCATTTGGAGTATTGTGAGCAGTTTTGGGTCCCATATCTAATGACCATATAACCATATAACCATATAACAATTACAGCACGGAAACAGGCCATCTCGGCCCTTCTAGTCCGTGCCGAACAACTTTTTTTCCCTTAGTCCCACCTGCCTGCACTCATACCATAACCCTCCATTCCCTTCTCATCCATATGCCTATCCAATTTATTTTTAAATGATACCAACGAACCTGCCTCCACCACTTCCACTGGAAGCTCATTCCACACCGCTACCACACTCTGAGTAAAGAAGTTCCCCCTCATGTTACCCCTAAACTTCTGTCCCTGAAGAAGTTGTGATGGCATTGGAGAGGGTCCAGAGGAGGTTTACAAGAATTGTCCCACGAAAGATTGGGTTAACATATGCTGAACATTTGATGGCGCTGAGTCTGCAGTTTAGAAGGATGGAGGAGGACCTCATCGAAACACACCGAATAGTTGAAAGGCCTGGATAGACTGAATGTGGAGAGGATGGTTCCACTAGTGGGAGAGTCTAGGATCGGAGGCCAAACTCTCAGAATAAAGGGACGTACCTTTATAAAGGAGATGAGGAGGAATTTCTTTGGTCAGAGGGTGGTCTTCCTATCGAGTCCACATCACAAGATTACAAATTGTTCAGCCAGAGCTGAACACACTTCTCGGCAACTGCATACAAAGGCGTCTTGCGCTTTTTGTGTGTGGTGGTGGATAGATTGGTGGAAACAGGGCCGTGATGTTAACGTCCTTTCCTTGACCCCAGAGGGTGGTATATCTGTGGAATTCATTGCCACAGACAGCTATGGAGGCCAAATCATGTGGAGATTGACAGGTTCATGATTAATACCGGTTGGGAGAAGGCAGGAGATTGGGGCTGAGGGGTAGATTGTTCGGTCATGAGTGGCAGAGTAGACTTGATGGGCCGAACGGCCTAATTCCCTTCCTAGAACTTATGAACCAATGTAAGAGCAAAAATTGACTGAATAAGTGGAGCTGCAACTGTATCAGCAAGTCACAGGATATCAGTGACATTGATGATGATGTACTGCTCAGTCTGCAGCAAGAAAACACTTGAGACTTCGACAGCTCTCTGTTGCGAAGCTGTTGGACAAGTGCCCGGCCTGCAGATGCCGTCGCTATTTCCTCCGTGGCTCTTGCATGTCGTGCCTCGTACTCGTGTTTGCTGGAGCTTTCAACATTTGTCAACCAGCAGTCTCCTTGCCCAGCAAATACCCTGCCTGCAACTTCTGGCAAAGTTGGTACCATTGGTGGGCCTGCTAAATGATACTGTTCCACTTGTCCTCCTGCCAAAAGCTCGTTTGTTCGATAAACTTACAAAAGACATTTGTTCGATATTATTTTGGTCTTACTATTGCGAAAATGAACAAGGATTGATATGGTAATAAGTACAAAAATGCACTTGGGTCCACTGTATCACTCACCATGCTGTGGAGTAAAAACAAAACACGTTCTATAACTTGGCAGCACATGGATTTGATTCTGAAACTGAACACAATGTAACCCACTGTTTGAATCATTAAGAAGCAGAGCTGTGAGAACAACTAGATGGGCTGCTGAGTAAAATTCCCTTCCACACAAAACAATGGTTCATTTTGTTTTGTTACATTTAAAAACACAGTGGGAACTCAGGCCCTTCAACCCACCGAGTCCGTGCCGACCAACAATCACCCGTACACTAGTGTTCAAGAAGGAACTGCAGATGCTGCTATTTCCTTCGCTCCACAGATGCTGCTGCACCCGCTGCGTTTCTCCAGCATTTTTGTATACATCCGTACACTAGTTCTGTCCGACACACAAGGACAATTTGCAGAGGCCATTTAACTTACAAACCTGCATGTCTTTGGAGTCATAAGATCATAAGTGATTGGAGTAGAATTAGGCCATTCGGCCCTTCAAGCCTACTCCGCCATTCAATCATGGCTGATCAATCTCTCCCTCCAAACCGCATTCTCCTGCCTTCCCCCCATAACTTCTGACACCCTGTAGGGGGAAACCGGAGCACAGGGGAAAACCCACGGGGTCACAAGGACACCGTGCGGTCTCCGTGCAGACAGCATCCATGGTCGGGATCGAACCCGGATCTCTGGCACTGTGAGGCAGGCAGCAACTCTACCACTGCCACTGTGAATGGTGAATTAGGCTCAGCCAAAAATAAAATGACCATGGTGAAAGTGTCTGGAGAGAGTGCAATAATTCCACTCCTCCAGCCTTTGATGAATCAGGAAGATTCCATATTGTGGTGGAATTAGGACATTTATAAGCATTGCTGAAAGACCTCACTTCAGCTCCTTCGTGAGTGGATGAAAGAGGATTAGATCGCTTCGGGGGGTCGGGAAATAAAGGGGGTTGGAAAATAAAAGTCCTTGACGAGATCTTCAAAATATCCAGCGTCTACTTTGATCACAAATCAATCTCCCTGGATCGCCCAGGCAATTTAATTTCAAAGTCTTGAAACACAGCTGGATTCAAGGAAATGGAAGAAAGGTTCATGGTCCAGCTCATCGAATCTTCAGACAGGCTAAAGGCTTCATTGGTGTAAGGAGAAGCTCACTGCAGCTCGGACTACAAATAGAACCAGAACAGTCACAGGAGGCCACATGTAGATTGATTAAGGCATCGATCACTCAACTCCACTCACAGTCACAGTTTAGTCACTCTGCCAGAGGACAATAGACAATAGGTGCAGGAGTAGGCCATTTGGCCCTTCGAGCCAGCACCACCATTCAATATGATCATGTGATATCTCTCTATGACTCTATGGTGTAAAGAAACTAAATAAAGTCCAAAGTCCCACGAGCTACCCAGTTAGTGTGGAATTTAGTTGGTTGACTGTTCTCAGCAGCCCCCCAATGCTGGGTCCCTCTCTGTTCTCGACTGCCCCCCACCCCCCCCAAACTGGATCCCACTTTGTTCCCCCCCCTCCCCCCCCCCCCCCCCCCTTCCCCCTCCACACCAGGCCCCCACCATTTGCGACCATTGACAGTTTGTGATCATTTTCATTTTCCATTTTCTATTAATTTCTGAATAACTTTTCCAGAAGGCTGTAGCCCTCGAGTTCACTAATGCACCAATCCAGTCACCAAGCAGATGAAATATACTCTGCGAATGACGGTGGTAACTTTTAGAATTAGCCCCTCTTTGTTCTTGGTCAACGACCAATCTTCAGCACCCACAGCGGGACCGTCCAACCTCCAGTAGCGACTGGAGTTGAAGTTCGTAGTGTTTACTAGCCTGATGTTCGTTGTGAAAATACTGTTCCTGAACCTGGATGTTACTGTTTACAGACTCCAATACCATCTTCCTGATGGCAGGAGTGAAATGAGAGCATGTGGTGTGGGACGCTGACAATGCTGACCAGCTTTGTGAGACAGCGCCTCTTATAGCTTCCTTTGATGGCGGGGAGTTCAGTACCCGTGATAGACTGGGCAGCGTTCACCTCTTTATATAATCTCCTTTGTTCCTGGGTGTTAGTGTCACCAAACCAGGCCATGATGTAACTAGTCAATATGCTCTCGGCATTACACCTTTAGTTTAACTTGTGGAGATACAGCGCGTAAACAGGCCCTTCAGCCCACCGAGTTAGCGCCAACCTCCGATCCATGCACGCTAATACTATGTGTAAGAAAGAACTGCAGATGCTGGTTTAAGGTAGACACAAAATGCTGGAGTAACTCAGCGGGACAGGCAGCATCTCTGCAGAGAAGGAATGGGTGACGTTTCGGGTCGAGGCCCTTCTTCAGAGTTTTTTTTTTTTTTTTTTTAATTTAATTTTTATTAGAAGTACGGTAAATTACAATTCTACACAACACATATATCTTAATACATTTTTTGTACCGCTTCATTTTTTTTGAGCTTTAAGAAAAAGGTAGAAGTAAGGAAAGTAAAGAAAGTGCAAGAGAGTCGTGAAGTGGTCAAGAGTGTTGGGAAAAGAAAGCCCCTTAGGAAAGAAGTTAGAGAAGGAAGTAAAGTGAGAAAATAGACCCTAGAAAAGAAAGAAAGAGAAAATAGAAACAATCGCTCTATTATAACATTAAACTCCGCAGAAAGGGGACTACCAACCAAGTCTGTTTTTGTTGTTTTACCTCCCGTTACCAGGTCCTGATACCACTTATTTATATATTTGTTTTTTTAAATTACTATTGCACCTCATACTTGTAATAGGTCCAGAAACATAGACCACGTCTTTTGGAATTGGTCTGCTTTACCTGCTAGGAGGAATCTCAGAGTTGAACGGTACTGGAATGGTCTGCCTCGGCTGCCAAGGGGCTGAGATACCGGCCCACTAATTCGGCCTCGGAGGTTGGCTATGGGGACGGATCAGCTGGCTCCGTCCTGAGGGGGCGAATGCCACCCGCGGATGGGCCGTGGAAGTGTCGGTGAGGTCTTCTTGGGGGGATTTTGTCCGGATTAAAGGAGGTGCTGACCACCAGCTGCCTGAAAATCAATGGTAGACAAAAGTGCTGGAGAAACTCAGCGGGTGCAGCAGCATCTATGGAGCAAAGGAAATAGGCAACGTTTCGGGCCGAAACCCTTCTTCAGACTGATCTAGATCAGACTTATCAGTCTGAAGAAGGGTTTCGATCTGAAAAAAGGTTTTGTCCCGAAACGTTGCCTATTTCCTTCGCTCCATAGATGCTGCTGCACCCGCTGAGTTTCTCCAGCACTTTTGTCTACCATTGATTTTCCAGCATCTGCAGTTCCTTCTTAAACACCAAAAAATCAGTGGTGGACCTGTACAGGTGTTTCTTCACCAGGTCACAGTGGAACTGTTGGACTGTTGAAAATTAATCCGGATGGATACATCAAATGCTCAACTATAGGGCATTTTTCTCTGAAGCTGTGACCCGTCATTGAATTGTTGTAACTGTCAACTTTCTATAGTCGACTAATTACTGCCCCATCCGCCCATTCCACAACAGATCAGGTTGTGCTTCAGTCCACTTATTTGTTACCTGAGATCTCAAATGCTTTGCTTGTTTGCTGCCAGCAGTCGTCCTTGGTGTGTTCACCTGACCACTGATCTTTGTGTTTCCTTACGTTCGGGACCAAACCAACGCTTTCCAGAGACATGAATTAATTTAACTCCCATCCACTGCAGGGAGAGAGGTGACGGTTTTGTTTGCCGAGGTGTAGCGTACAAACAGCTGTGCAAATCCAGATTGTTAGAGTTCGTGCACAGAATACAGACGGAAGGTCATTCCCATGAGAAATATCAGTTGATCATTGCTCAAGTTAATTAGCATTAGAAATGATAAATATTCTATTCAACAAATTAAAAGGAAAAGTCTCCGGGAATTTCTTCGAATGTAAGTCGTGTTACACAGCAGTCAATCTTAATATCCTCATGCAAATCTGACCAATTAAAGCTGAATATTCTCTGTGTTGGGTCAGGAATAATATCCGTAAGCTCGGGAAAAAGATGTCTGCTGTTGTGACTTTGAAAGTGCCATGTGGAGGCTGGAGCTGTTGATGTTTAAAAAGTATTTTATTCAACATAAGCAAACATTGAACAGGAAGCTGGATGGAGGATTTGCTTCTGGGCGAATCTCAGTGGAACTCAAAATACCATTGAGTTTTTACACTTTGAAGAACAAAGATAACAGCAGATGATAGAATACAGTTTCAATTGTTAGAATAGTGATGCACAGTGGCACAGCTGGTGAAATTGCTGCCTTTCAGCACCAGAGACCCAGGTTCAATCCTGACCTGAGTGCTGTCTGTGTGGAGTTTGCATGTCCCAGTAGGTTTCCTCCAACATTCCAAAAATGTGTGGGTTTGTCGGTTTTCTGAAAATTGCTCCAAGTGTGTAGGGAGTGGATGAAAAATGTGAGATAACTTAAAACTAGTGGAAACAGGCAAGTTATGGTCGGCATGGTTCAAAAATGGTTCAATCAATCTATCACATAATTTCATAATTACACTTCGTCACTGACAAGGCACTACTGAATATTCACACACCTTTGTTGGATAAAATAATTCACAAGGGTGGTCTTGTGGCTTCTTAGAGCAGAGACCCTGGACACTAACTTTGGTAGCAAAAACAGGAAGGCAGATTATTATCTAAATGGTGTCAAGTTGGGAAAAGGCGATGTCCAATGGGATCTGGGGGGTCCTCGTTCATCAGTCAATGAAAGTAAGCATGCAGATACAGCAGGCAGTGAAGAAAGCGAATGGCATGTTGGCCTTCATAACAAGGGGAGTTGAGCATAGGAGCAAAGAGGTCCTTCTGCAGTTGTATAGGGCCCTAGTGAGACCACACCTGGAATATTGTGTGTGGTTTTGGTCCCCTAATTTGTGGAAGGACATTCTTGCTATTGAGGGAGTGCAGGGTAGGTTTACAAGGTTAATTCCTGGGATGGTGGGACTGTCATATGCTGAGATAATGGAGCGGCTGGGCTTGTACACTCTGGAGTTTAGAAGGATGAGAGGGAATTTTATTGAAATATATAAGATTATTAAGGGTTTGGACACGCTAGAGGCAGGAAACATGTTCCCGATGTTGGGGGAGTCCAGAACCAGCGGCCACTGTTTAAGAATAAGGAGTAAGCCATTTAGAACGGAGATGAGGAAACACTTTTTCACACAGAGAGTTGTGAGTCTGTGGAATTCTCTGCCTCAGAGGGCGGTGGAGGCCGGTTCTCTGGATACTTTCAAGAGAGAGCTAGATAGGGCTCTTAAAAATAGTGGTGTCATGGGATACGGGGAGAAGGCAGGAACGGGGTATTGATTGGGGATGATCAGCCATGATCACATTGAATGGCGGTGCTGGCTCGAAGGGCCGAACTGCCTACTCCTGCACCTATTGTCTAATGTCTATTGTCTACTGATATGTTATTATATACACAAAAACCCTGAGCATTGGGTGGCACAATGGCGCAGCGGTAGAGTTGCTACCTTACAGCGCCAGAGACCCTGGTTCGATCCTGACTACGGGAGCTGCCTGTACGGAGCTTGCATATCCTCCCTGTGACCTGCGTGGGTTTTCCTCCCACACTCCAAAGATGTACAGATTTGTAGGATAATTAGCTTCAGTAAAAATTATGAATTGTCCCTAGTGTGTAGGATAGTGCTAGAGTACAGGGATCGCTCAGCCTCGTCGGGCCGAAGGGCCTGTTTCCACGCTGTATCCCTAAACAAAACTAAATGAATTGCTTAGTTGTAATAATAATAATAATAAATTTTATTTATGGGCGCCTTTCAAGAGTCTCAAGGACACCTTACAAAAATTTAGCAGGTAGAGGAAAAGCATAGAAACATAGAAACATAGAAATTAGGTGCAGGAGGAGGCCATTCGGCCCTTCGAGCCTGCACCGCCATTCAATATGGTCATGGCTGATCATCCAACTCAGTATCCCGTACCTGCCTTCTCTCCATACCCCCTGATCCCCTTAGCCACAAGGGCCACATCTAACTCCCTCCTAAATATAGCCAATGAACTGGCCTCGACTACCCTCTGCGGCAGAGAGTTCCAGGAGGGAACTTGTAAGGGGAATTAAATAAATAGTAGAGACAAGACTAGTACACAATGTAAAGACAGAATTCAATTCAAAACACAGTATGAGGCAATTAATGCACAGATGAAAAGGGAGGGGGACATGGGGCTAAGGATAGGCAGAGGTGAAGAGATGGGTCTTGAGGCGGGACTGGAAGATGGTGAGGGACACGGAATTGAGGATCAGTTGGGGGAGGGAGTTCCAGAGCCTGGGAGCTGCCCTGGGGAAGGCTCTGTCACCAAAACTGCGGAGGTTGGACTTGTGGATGGAGAGGAGACCGGCTGATGTGGATCTGAGGGACCGTGAGGGTCGGTAGGGGGAGAGGAGATCAGTGATGTCTGATGCCTTGGTTTGATGTCGGCCAATTAACATAGCACGGCTGTCTGTCTGTTTGGCCAATGCATACAAAGGCGTTTCATCGTCAAGTCAGTTTGCAAACCATATTTCTTAAGTGGCATCCTGTAGTGACTCAGTAGGCAGCTCTCTTCAGATGAGAGTGCCTATTCATGCAGCAATGTTTTTCAATTCAAAACTAATTATTACTGCTTATAGTTTACATTTTAAAAGAAAAGTTCATGAAAACTGGTCCTCGTTTGTATTAATGGTTACACCCCATCTTAAATTGTATACATCAACTAAAAATGCTTCACCCCAACATCTGCAAATATAAAATCATTTCTACTTTGATCATATTAATTTTCCAAAGCAAACCAGTCCTGCTGTAATTGACAGCAATGTACTGAGCTTGCTCATGCTATGGTATTAAACTGAATGTTTGCCATGAATCACAGCTTCCATCTGGATATTAGGCACTAAGAAGGGTTTCAGCCCGAAGGTTACACAAAAAGCTGGAGAAACTCAGCGGGTGCAGCAGAATTTATCGAGCAAAGGAAATAGGCAACGTTTCGGGCCAAAACCCTTCTTCAGACTGATTGGGGGTGGGGGGGGGTCGGGACAAGAAAGGGAAAAGGAGGAGTAGCCAGAAGGCTGGGGGATGGGAGGAGACAGCAGGGGGGCTGAGGAAGGGGAGGAGACAGCAAGGACTAACAAAATTGGGAGAATTTGATGTTCATGCCCCCGGGCCCGACACGTTGCCTATTTCCTTCGCTCCATAAATGCTGCTGCACCCGCTGAGTTTCTGCAGCATTTTTGTGTACCTTATGCCCCTGTCCCACTTAGGAAACCTGAACGGAAACCTCTGGAGACTTTGCGCCCCACCCAAGGTTTCCGTGCAGTTCCTGGAGGTTTTTGTCAGTCTCCCTACCCGCTACCACTACCTGCAACCACCGGGAACTGCACGGAAACCTTGGGTGGGGCGCAAAGTCTCCAGAGGTTTCCTTTCAGGTTTCCTAAGTGGGACAGGGACATTAGGCACTGAGACTTGGGAATCTTGGCTGTGGAGGCCGTCAATGGATATTTTTTTTAAGGCAGAGATGGATAGATTCTTGATTAGTACAGGTGTCTGGTGTCTGGTGTCTGGGGAGAAGGCAGGAGAATGGGCTTTGGAGGTAGCGATAAATCAGCCATGATTGAATGGTCGAGTAGACGATGGGCCGAATGGCCTAATTCCATTCCTATCACTTGTGGACTTATCTTTATTTTTCTCAGAAGCCCCGGAATGAGAAATTAAGTCATCGCAATAAATTGCATTTTACACAAAATTAGCAAACAAACGCTTTGTTTTCAAATATATTACTGACAGAATGAAAGGGAAAGAACGATTTTCTGGGGGGCAATCAACTAGCCTGACCAATAATAAAACTGTGGTGAATACATCTGCTTTGAACAGATCCACGTACATTATTGTCTCGGTTCCCACATGGAGCAATTTCAAATGGAAAAGCAAATCAAAGTGAAATTAAATGCATTCACGAATTCAACTTTTAAATGGAGCTATCAATCCTTTCAGATATGATTACATTTTCTACAGATATTGGCTATTACATTTTTATCACGGTAATCAAATTTCAGTCAATTTTTTCCAGTATTTACCAAGAACAGGAAGGAAAGTGCAATCTATTCATCTATTCATTTATTCACGATCCATAGCTGCAATAATGTTGCAATAAGTGTCACAATATTTTAATATCATTTATTTTGCACAGCCAATAATGGTGTTACTGTGCTCTGAAAAGAAGCTGTGCATTGGCTGAGCTCGCCTCCACATCGGGTAACGGGATTATTGAATTACTTGCAAAAACAAAAACTGCGGATGTTGGAGATGTGAAATGAAACCAGTGAAAGCTGCAGACAATGAGCAGGTCAGACACCGTCTGTGGAGAGAAACGAAATGATCCTTTATTGGAAATGCCCTGGATTAATCATGTTTTAAGTTGCAGTGAAGAGGGGTGGATGGGAGGAAGGGATTGATTGTGATAGGACAAAGAACAAAGTTGTCCAGATGGCACAGCTGCTCTTAAGCCATCTATGAAGCGGAGATTAATACACCCAACTGCAACAGTACAGTTTCTCTCTCCACAGACACCATCTGATCCACTGGACATTTCCAGCATTCTCTGTGCTCTCCGATTTCCAGCAACAGTATAGGAGTAAAGAGGTTCTTCTGCAGTTGTATAGGGTTCGGCTGAGACCACATCTGGAGTATCGTGTACATTTTTGGTCTCCTAATTTGAGGAAGGACATCCTTGTGATTGAGGCAGTGCAGCGTAGGTTCACGGGATTGATCCCTGGGATGGCGGGACTGTCATATGAGGAAAGATTGAAAAGACTAGGCTTGTATTCACTGGAGTTTAGAAGGATGAGGGGATATCTTATAGAAACATATAAAATTATAAAAGGACTGGACAAGCTAGATGCAGGAAAAATGTTCCCAATGTTGGGCGAGCCCAGAACCAGGGGCCACAGTCTTAGAATAAAGGGGAGGTCATTTAAGACTGAGGTGAGAAAAAACTTTTTCATCCAGAGAGTTGTGAATTTATGGAATCCCCTGCCACAGAGGGCAGTGGAGGCCAAGTCACTGGATGGATTTAAGAGAGAGTTAGATAAAGCTCTAGGGGCTAGTGGAGTCAAGGGATATCAGATTCAGATTCAGATTCAACTTTAACAGAGACAACAAAATGCAGTTAGCATCTCCCTGGAAGAGCGACATAGAATATCACAATAAATAAATCTATTTATTTATGGGGAGAAGGCAGGCACGGGCTATTGATAGGGGATGATCAGCCATGATCACAATGAATGGCGGTGCTGGCTCGAAGGGCCGAATGGCCTCCTCCTGCACCTATTCTCTATGTTTCTATGATGGTGGATCATCAACCTGAGGCATAAACTCTGTTCTTCACTTCAGCTTCAGTTGAATTTATTGTCACAGAGGTACAGTGTAAAGCTTTACAATTGAACCATTTACAGTGTACAGATACATGATACATCCCACATCATCGGGTGGCACCGTGCATGAAAGCCTCACCAGCAGTTTGTCTGTCATTTCAAGTCAAGTCAAGTGAGTTTATTGTCATGTGTACCAGATAGGACAATGAAATTCTTGCTTGCTTCAGCACAACAGAATATAGTAGGCACAAATACAGAACAGATCAGTGTGTCTATGTATCATAGACCATATATATATACACACATAAATAAACAGATAAAGTGCAATAGGCTATTATAGTTCAGAGTTTGTATGATGTCGTGTTTAATAGCCTGATGGCTGTGGGGAAGAATCTGTTCCTGAACCTGGATGTACCAGATTTCAGGCTCCTGTACCTTCTACCTGATGGCAGCAGAGAGATGAGTGTGTGGCCAGGATGGTGTGTGGGTCCTTGATGATACTGCCAGCCTTTTTGAGGCAGCGACTGCGATAGATCCCCTCGATGGAAGGGTGGTCAGAGCCGATGATGGACTGGGCAGTGGTCACGACTTTCTGTAGTCTTTTCTGCTCCTGGACGGTCAAGTTGCCGAACCAAGCCACGATGCAACCGGTCAGCATGCTCTCTACTGTGCACCTCTAGAAGTTAGAGAGAGTCCTCCTTGACAATCCGACTCTCCGTAATCTTCTCAGGAAGTAGAGGCGCTGATGTGCTTTCTTTATAATTGCATCAGTGTTCTGGAACCAGGAAAGATCTTCGGATCTTTCACCCTATTTGTTATTTTTAGCCTGTTAAAAAGTATGTATTTGTAGGTTTCTTCAATTTTTTTATGTGGGGGGAAACCGTTTTCTCAGTCACTTCCTGGTCGAGATGCGTCTTTTCTCCGGAGTGTTGGGCCTGCTGCTTTAACACCGTGGAGCTGTGGTTTGTGGAGCTTCTAGCCGCGGGCGGCGCTGACTTTAACATCGTGGAGAACTGGGATCTTTTGCCGAGCGTCGCCAGTGTTGAATCTTCGCCCAGCTCGTCCTGTGGACTAGGAAGCCGCGATCTCCGGTAGGAAGCGGCTGATTCGGAAACTCCAAGATGCTGAGAGTGTTCTCCGTTCCGACGCCGGAGTTTCGATCATCTCGGCGAGAGGGGCCTGAACATCGGGCCACCGTTGCGGCAACTGCGGAGGGTTCAACGGCGCCGACGACAGGTGAACAAAGAGGAGAGGAGTGAACTTTAATGCCTTCCCTCACAGTGGGAAACCTTGATTCCACTTTGTGGGGGCGTTCATGTTAAATCCTACCGTGTATTGAGTTATTTTTATTCGTATGTCTGTATGGTAACTCTTATATCATTGTACCAATTGCTGCATGTGACAATAAATGGAACTTGAACTTGATAAGGGGATAATATTTAGCGGAAAGTAAAACAGGTAAAGTCCGATCTTAGATAGTCCGAGGGTCACCAATGAGGTAGATAGTAGTTCAGGCCTGCGGTGTAGTTGTGGTGGGATGATTCAGTTGCCTGATACCAGCTGGGCAATGGTGCTGCCTGACCTGCTGAATTACCCCAGCATTTTCTCTTTATTTTTTTTTACATTCAAACTGACCTTTTTATCCACTGCAAAGCAAAACGTCCAAATGTACACATGTGATTTGACATGAATTAAATCTGGATTCTTTCTCCCCCTCAGATCTGCGACAAGGAATGGCATTACTACGTTGTCAATGTTGAGTTTCCGGTGGTAACATTGTACGTGGACGGAGTGGTCTATGACCCATACCTGGTGACGGACGATTGGCCAATCCACCTGTCACACATTGATATGCAGCTAACTGTCGGAGCCTGTTGGCAGGGTAAGGTCTTCAACTGGGGAAAGCAAATAAAGGTTGGGTAGATATTACCATTATGTTCCATGTTAGAAAGGCATTGAACATAGATAGTCATTTAAGCTTAATTCAACACAAATGTGTAAAAAATGTATGCTTTCTAAAATGATCAAAATGTTTCTGTTTCGAACATGTCTCAATGGATGAAGGGGTGGTAAATTGGATTAGTAAGTATGCAGATGATACCAAGATGTGGATAATGAAGAGGATTTCCAAAATCTACAGAGTGATTTAGGCCATTTGGAAAAATGGGCTGAAAGATGGCAGATGGAGTTTAATGCTTATAAATGTGAGGTGCTACACCTTGGCAGGACAAATCAAAATAGGACGTACATGGTAAATGGTAGGGAATTGAAGAATACAGTTGAACAGAGGGATCTGGGAATAACCGTGCATAGTTCCTTGAAGGTGGAATCTCATATAGATAGGGTGGTAAAGAAAGCTTTTGGTATGCTAGCCTTTATAAATCAGAGCATTGAGTATAGAAGCTGGGATGTAATGTTAAAATTGTATAAGGCATTGGTGAGACCAAATCTGGTGTATGGTGTACAATTTTAGTCGCCCAATTATAGGAAGGATGTCAACAAAATAGAGAGAGTACAGAGGAGATTTACTAGAATGTTGCCTGGGTTTCAACAACTAAGTTACAGAGAAAGGTTGAATAAGTTAGGTCTTTATTCTCTGGTGCGCAGAAGGTTAAGGGGGGACTTGATAGAGGTCTTTAAAATGATGAGAGGGATAGACAGAGTTGATGTGGACAAGCTTTTCCCTTTGAGAATAGGGAAGATTCAAATAAGAGGATATGACTTCAGAATTAAGGGACAGAAGTTTAGGGGTAATATGAGGGGGAACTTCTTTACTCAGAGAGTGGTAGCGGTGTGGAATGAACTTCCAGTGGAAGTGGTGGAGGCAGGTAAAAATAAATTGGATAGGCATATGGATGAGAAGGGAATGGAGGGTTATGGTATGAGTGCAGGCAGTTGGGACTAAGGGAAAAAATGTTGTTCGGCACGGACTTGTAGGGCCGAGATGGCCTGTTTCCGTGCTGTAATTGTTATATGGTTATATGGTCTCAACCCGAAACATCACCTACCATGTTCTCCAGAGATGCTGCCTGACCCGCTGAGTTACTCCAGTGTTTGTGTCCCTTTTTAAAGCCACTATAGTGTAATGTAATGCAATCTTCGTTTGTGTCCATTTTAGAGTCATAGAGTCTTAGAGCATGGAAGTGGGACCTTCAGCCCAACTTGCCCACATGTCCATCATGTCCCATCCATACTAGTCCCACTTGCATGCGTTTGGGCAATATCTCTCTAAACTTGCCGTTCGCTCCATGTACATGTCGAAATGATTCTTAAATGGTGCAATAGTACCTCCTCATGCACCCACCACCCTCAGTACAAACAGGCTACCTCTCAGCTTCCAATCAAATATTTTCCCCATCACCTTAAATCTACATCGCCTAGCTCTCCATTCCCCTACTCTGGGCAAGGGACTCTGTGCGTCCACCCGATCTATTCCTCTCATGATTTTGTACACCTCTGCAAGATCGCCCAAGGAACAGAGTTATAGCCTGCTCTAACCTCTCCCTGTAGCTCAGGTCCCTGAGGCCTGGCCGTGTCCACGCAGTATATTCATGGTATAATAATCATGTAGAACATTGTGGAACAAAGACTTCCTATTGTAACTAACAAACTAACTAACGCAACTATTGTAACTAACCACACAAATAACCAACCTGATCTCCCGGTGGCTCAGCACTTCAACTCCCCCTCCCATTCCCAATCCGACCTTTCTGTCCTGGGCCTCCCCCATGGCCAGAGTGAGGCCCACCGTGAATTGGAGGAGCAGCACCTCATATTTCGCTTGGGCAGTCTGCACCCCAGCGGCATGAACATTGACCTCCAATTTCAGGTAGTCCTTACTTTCTCCTCCCCTTCTCAGCTCTCCGTCAGCCCTCTGGCTCCACCTCTTCCTTTCTTCCCCCCCCCCCCCCACCCAGCCTCACATCAGTCTGAAGATGGGTTTCGACCCGAAACGTTGCCTATTTTCTTCGCTCCATATATGCTGCCTCACCCGCTGAGTTTCTCCAGCATTTTTGTCTCCCTCCTATTGTAACTCTATCTTTGATTACATTTTTATCGTTTTGGTTACATGACTCCTGTTGACAATTTACAAAATGTGTTGTGATATGCAAATAATCCAATAGCCAATATAAGGTATTCCTCAGTGCCACAAATTACACAAGCATGGAATTTGTTGGACCAGTTCCCAGCAGTGTCATCTGGCATCCTGTTTATGTAGTGAATGATCTTGCTTGATTTAATTGGTACAAACATAAAATATTGCAGATGCAGGAAATCCGAGATAAAAATAGAAGGCTGTAAGTGCTTATCAGGATGGGTGCGTATCTAGTGATTGTTTCAGGTCTATAACTATTCTTCAGATTATATTGTTCCTGCTTGTTAGTCATGATTCCAATTGTGATGGAAGCAGTTCTTCCCTCTACCCCATTAAAGACTTTGACTACTTGCTGTGCTTATACTTAGTCAGAAAGTTCAATCCAACAATGCATGTTTTTATGATAAAGTCCCCAGGCACATCATGTCCTGTTTCCCAAGGAGCTAATGTTGGTCAGCTCTGAAGGGCCATTTTGCTGCAAGTTTGTGTATTCTTTAGAAAAATCTACCCTAGAGTCTTCGATATTTTAGTAGATTTAAAAAATTGCAAAAATCTAATCCTAAAACATGAATTGCCTTCCACAGAGTCATACAGCATGGAAACAGGCCCTTCAGCCCAACCTGCCCACGATAGCCCTTCACAATGGGCACCCACAATGCCCTTCATTACATTTACTGCCTGGCTTGCTGAATGTTTCCAGTCATTCCAGGTTTTAATTGCTCATTAAATTTTATTTTTGATCAATTATAAATGTTCAATCTATCCTGTTTGAGATTACGTAAACTTTGCCTTGGGCCAATTGTCGAACGTTTCTGGAATGTGGAGGAAGGAACTGCAGATGCTGGTTTAATCTGAAGATAGACACAAAAATCTGGAGTAACTCAGCAGGACAGGAAGCATCTCTGGACAGAAGGAAAGGGTGGCGTTTCGGGTCGAGATCCTTCTTCAGAAGAAGTCCTTTCCTTGCTGGGGAAATGCCTTCTCAAACTTCTACAGGGATGGTGGCACAGTGGTAGAGTTATTCTGAAGAAGGGTCTCGACCCGAAACGTCACCCATTCCTTCTCTCCTGAGATGCTGCCTGTCCGCACTGAGTTACTCCAGCTTTTTGCGTCAAACTTTTCCAGAATTCTCAAACTTTCTACAGGGATGGTGGCACAGTGGTAGAGTTATTCTGAAGAAGGGTCTCGACCCGAAACGTCACCCATTCCTTCTCTCCTGAGATGCTGCCTGTCCGCACTGAGTTACTCCAGCTTTTTGCGTCAAACTTTTCCAGAATATCTGTTTGAACACAGGGAGCATTTAGCAGTGTGTCAAATAGTCCTGTGTTCAAGAAGGAACTGCAGATGCTGGAAGATCGAAGGTAGACAAAATTGCTGGAGAAAAATCAGCGGGTGCAGCAGCATCTATGGATTGGAGTGTATTTGAAGGAGATAGAGCAAGAAGGAGTAGGATTGTAATTTCGGGCCGAAACCCAGTGACAGATCTTCAGACTGATGGGGGGCCGATATACCATAGGGGGAGAAGAAATGGTGAAAAGTCTGGACCATGATCAGGAGGAGGAGGACCCGCTGGGAAACTCAGCGGTGCAGGGTGAGATAGGCAGTTTCGGGCCCGAGGGGAGGAGACAGCAAAAAAGGCTAAGCAGAATTGTGAGAATTCAAGGGGAGGAGACAGCAAGGGCTAACAGAATTGTGAGAATTCAATGTTCATGCCCGCAGGATGCAGACTCCCCAAGCGGAATATGAGGTGCTGTTCCTCCTAGACAGCCCTTGCTGTCTCCTCCCCTTCCTACCTCTCCCTCAACCCTCGGGCTCCTCCTCCTCCTTTTTCCTTTCCTCTCCCCGCCTCCCCCACATAAGTCTGAAGAAGGGTCGCCTATTTCCATCGCTCCATAGATGCTGCTGCACCCGCTGAGTTTCTCCAGCTTTTTTGTCTACCTTGTGATTAGCCCATCCATGTTTAATTTAAAATTTTGCTTAAAATTGACCATATTTGATATGAATGGGGAGAATTGTCACATTTTTTGTTATGTTTTGGTTATTGACCACATTTATTTGGAAATCCTTTCACACCATTCCCCTTGTGTTGAAGCTACTAAACACCAAATGAAACTTAACCCAGTGGCCATTGGAGTGACAGATTGCAGACACAGCCTGATTTTTGACATTTGTTTTAAGGCTCATTTAAATCTGCAGATTAGACTTTGCAAATTGTATGTTCGGCTGCTTTGGAGGCAAATTGATTGGATACTTATTCCAAGTGCAAAGATTTCATGTATTCTAATTTACATCTCAACAAATTGGTTGAATGATTAATGTAAATGAAGGTCAGTGTTGCCATAGTAACAAATAGTTTAATTGGCAATAGAGGTTATATCTAATAGCTGTTGGACTGTAAGGACAGCACTTTGACAGAACCATTGAAGGTCTCGTAAATTGGTAAGAAATGTTGGATCAATGTATTGCATCAGTTCCAGAGGAGGATGATACAAGCTTATTATGTTTATTCACAGTATGCAACTGGGTGCTGAAATCTGGAGCAGAATTTTGGGTTTCTAATTAAAATAAGTGCTTACATTTCACCTCTGGGATTGTTACAAATTTCCCAGCAGTATTGCATATACACTCTGGTTCGCAACAGACAAAAATTCCATTCCTGGCGTTTGTCTTAAGTCTGATAATGATATCAGTGCCAACAAACCCCAAACATTGCATCCAAGTGTATGAAATAATACAGAAATTGTGCAGACCAACAAGGCTTTAACACCTTCTAACGTATAATTAAATTGTATCACAATAGTCGGAAAAGCCCGCCAGAGCTAAAAGATGTAGATAGAGAACTAGATTGTTGAGGTGAGAGGGGAAAGATTTAATAAGAACCCAAGGGGCAACTTTTTCACACAGAGAGTGGTAGGTATATGAACTGAGCTGCCAGGAGAGGTGGCTGTGGCAGGTACTAGAACAACATTTAAAAGACATTTGGACAGGTACATGGATAGGAAAGGTTTAGAGGGCCTTGGACCAAATGTGGACAGGTAGGACTAGTGTAGATGGGGCACCTTGGTCAACATGGGTAAGTTGGGCTGAAGGTTGTTGACAAGATTAGAATCATCATCATACAGACATTTTGGCCCCACCAATGCCCACAAAGCACCCATTTACACCAATCCCATCTTTAGTCTTCCCCACATACCCTTCAGATTCTCCCCCTACTCTCATTAGAGGCAACTTACAGCAGCTGATTACCCTACCACCTCACATCCCTTTGGGAGACCAGTCCGTGCAGGAATGTGTGCAGAGGTCCACTCAGGCAGCATCAGAGGTTAAGACTGAACTCAGGTTGCCGGAACTATGAGACAGTGGCTCTACTCCCCAAAACACACTGCTAACCCCACACAATGCTCATAATAGTTTGGGCATCCATTGTACTGTTCTATGTTCCATTACTCCAATTCATTATTCAAATGCTGTCTGTACGGAGTTTGCACGTTCTCCCCGTGACCACGTAGGTTTTCTCCGAGAGCTTCGGTTTCCTCCCACTCCAAAGACGTCCAGGTTTGTAGGTTAATTGGCTTATGTTTGTGTACTTGGTATAAGTGTAAATTGTCCCTAGTGAGCGTAGGCGTGTGTTAATGTGCGGAGATCACTAGTCGGTGTGGACTCGATGGGCTGAAGGGCCTATTTCCGCACAGTAGCTCTGAACTAAACTAATACCCTGCATGGCTCAGCCTGAGTTAGTTCACCAAATAAAGTTTTGTTCCAGCCACGTTTGACCTCCATACCTCCCAGTGAGATTACCTCTATTGGCACGGTACAATTCCTGATGCCATCTACAGTGATTTAGCTTGCCTTTGGATGGCTTTGGAATTAGGAAAAACCACCAAAATTCTCAGTGAAATGACTCGAGGTTTAATGTTTGTGCCTGTTTAATTTATGGAGGAGGTCAAACGTTATTTGATGTAGTGACTCAGATTGAGCCGAGCAGGATACCAATTGGATAAGGAACAGGAGTAATAGAACCAAGAGGAGTACAACACTGGGACAGGGTCCAGTCCATAATGGCCATGCCGAACATGATGCCAAGGTAAGCCTAACTCATCTGTCTGCACATGATCCATATCCCTCCATTCCCTGCATGTCCATTTGCCTATCCATATAACCATATATAACCATATAACCATATAACAATTACAGCACGGAAACAGGCCATCTCGACCCTTCTAGTCCGTGCCGAACACATAATCTCCCCTAGTCCCATCTACCTGCACTCAGACCATAACCCTCCATTCCCTTCCCATCCATATAACTATCCAATTTATTTTTAAATGATAAAAACGAACCTGCCTCCACCACCTTCACTGGAAGCTCATTCCACACAGCTACCACTCTCTGAGTAAAGAAGTTCCCCCTCATGTTACCCCTAAACTTCAGTCCCTTAATTCTCAAGTCATGTCCCCTTCTTTGAATCTTCCCTACTCTCAGTGGGGAAAGCTTTTCCACGTCAACTCTGTCTATCCCTCTCATCATTTTAAAAACCTCTATCAAGTCCCCCCTTAACCTTCTGCGCTCCAAAGAATAAAGCCCTAACTTGTTCAACCTTTCTCTGTAACTTAGTTGCTGAAACCCAGGCAATCCAGAAGCCTCTTTAGCACCACTATGTATCTGCCTCCACGACCACCCCTGGCAGTGCAATCCAAGCACCCACCACCCTCTGTGTTAAAAGAAAAACTTCCTCACACATCCCCTTTAAACTTTGTTCCTCTCATCTTAAAATTATGTCTTCTAGTCGTTGGCATTTCTGCCCTGGGAAAATGGTGCTGACCACATATCCTATGTGTGCCTCAGATCATTTTATATACTACCATCAGGTCTCCCCGCAACCTCTGGCATTCTAGAGAAAACGATCCAAGTTGGTCCAACCTCTCCTTGTAGCTTCTTCTTCTTTCGTGTGGTATGTGGTTAGTGCACGTCGAGTTGATTGCATTAGTCGAAACAGGGCGGACCATGTGAAGGCTGCAATCTCCACCCCCCCTTGTAGCTAATACACCCTCATCCAGGCAGCAATCTGGTAGACCTCTTCTGTGCCCTCCCCAAAGGCTCCACCTCCATCCTGTAATTAGGCGACCTGTATCCATTCTGAACTGTAACAAATAGGTAAATGGGGTAAACATAGAAACATAGAAACATAGAAATTAGGTGCAGGAGTAGGCCATTCGGCCCTTCGAGCCTGCACCGCCATTCAATATGATCATGGCTGAACATCCAACTCAGTATCCCGTACCTGCCTTCTCTCCATACCCTCTGATCCCCTTGGCCACAAGGGCCACATCTAACTCCCTCTTAAATATAGCCAATGAACTGGCCTCAACTACCCTCTGTGGCAGAGAGTTCCAAAGATTCACCACTCTCTGTGTGAAAAAAGTTCTCCTCATCTCGGTTTTAAAGGATTTCCCCCTTATCCTTAAGCTGAGACCCCTTGTCCTGGACCTAAAGGGAGGAAGAAAAGATATTACCAATGTAAAAAGATGAGAAGACACCAACTTCCAGGAGGAGAGCAAAATTGATTTAATATTGATTGGGAAAGGCATCAACATTGAGCTCCTGTCTTTCTCATGAACATATACAATTGCTGTGACTCAGTAGCCCATTCATAGTAGGATCTGTCCATCAGACTAAACAGATCCTGATTTAACATTAAAAATAGAAACATAGATACCAATAATCATGTGTAGTCTTTCTGCCGACTGGTTAGCAAGCAGTAAAAGCCTTTCACTGTACTTCGATACAGTAAACTGAAACTAATAAAATTAACCAAATGATAAAAATCAAATTCACATCAACAAAAATGTGGAAATGTATTCACCCTCTTTCTCCACCTGAGTGACTGACTTTCTGAGATAGATATTGATTGTTTGCTAATGAAAAAAGTGCCAGTCTCACGTGCAGGGATATTGAATTTACAAACAATTCAGTCAAGTCAATTACAATGTGGAACTCCTTCAAATAATGAGCCACGCTGCAATTTGTGGCGCTGGTCTATTACTGTCACAAATCATCGGTACTATTAAATAGTCTAAGTTGAGAATTTTTTCCATTAGATGCTATCGTATTTATTAGAAAAAATTGGGTCACCTGTGGAGGCATGGATTCCATAACCACTTAACTCTCTGATTCAATCAGTTTGCTGTCTGCAAACTTGTGTTTGATTGCCTATGTCTGCTATAGTGAGCCATCACTGCACTGTTAAAAATCCCTGCAAAGACATGTGCGCAGACACAAATTACTTTTAGAGGTTGTTTTAAACTAGGGATTTTTTTTTACCAACCGTACAGAACTGGATGACATAAATATGCGCATTAAGTATAAACATTAATAGTGAAAGCTAATGTTTTATTCTTGTAGTATTACATTTAGCCAAACACCGGTTCTGCTCACTTTAATATCTGTCATTGTAAGATTTGACATTTGGTTAAAAAAGAATGTTGATGTTAGCGGAAAGAAAAGCAGGCATAATTGGCATCTTTGTGAATATTTTTGAATGTTCCCACTACATTGAGGTGACACGGAGATTTATACAGAGTCTATAATCTGTGTAACGCATTCAACTTGACAGCATTAGTTCAGTCAAACGTTTCCCCGTGTTCTACAACAAGGTGCTGAGTCAGAGAGGGAAAGAATAGGGAATATATTTCTGCACATCTATCGAGTGAATAGTGTACGGTGGGTCACAAGAGTGGAAGATGCCACTAGGATAAGATTAGTGATGCTAACTTGGCAGGTGGACTGCAAACCACCGATGAACTCTCGTGAAGAGCAAGGCTCTGGAAACATGCACATTGCACGGAGAGAGCTGGGGGAGCTCATCATGACCAGAACTAGTCATACAGCATGGAAACAGGCCTCTCGGCCCAACTCGGCCATGCCGAACAAGATGCCCCTCCTAAGGTCATCCCATGTGCCTCATGTTTGTCTCATATCCCTCTAAACCTTTCCTAAACATGTACCAATTATGGGAATAAAGAACATTCACAAGAGAAATTTGAGCTGCGGAACATTGGATTAACAGGATGCAGTTGAAGGGGAGAATAGGGAGTGATTTGAGATATCAATGCTCAATGAAAAACACAAGGAATGTGTCTTTAATTCACCATGCAAGGAGAGGATACAAGCCCGTTTTGGAATGATGCTCATTCTGTGAAATGGTCACAGTTTTACGGTTTTGCTGTAAATGCTGATTCAATCCCACTATGGGGTCTGAGGCACTCGGGCCTAATGCCATTGATTGCAAACACGTGGCTTTGTGGATGCTGCCTGTCGAGTGCACAGGTGGTATAGCTGCTGCCTCACAACGTCAGACACTCGGGTTTGATCCTGACCTCAGGTGGACACAAGTTTGGATATAGAAACATAGAAACATAGAAAACTCCACTACTACTGTTAGGTGGCCTGTACGCAACTCCCACTAGCGTTTTCTGCCCCTTAGTGTTTCGCAGCTCTACCCATACCGATTCCACATCCTCCAAGCTAATGTCCTTCCTTTCCATTGCATTAATCCCCTCTCTAACCAGCAATGCTACCCCACCTCCTTTTTCTTTCTGTCTATCCCTCCTGAATATTGAATATCCCTGGATGTTCAGCTCCCAGCCTTGGTCACCCTGGAGCCATGTCTCAGTGATCCCAACTATATCATAGTCATTAATAGCTATCTGCACATTCAACTCATCCACCTTATTACGAATGCTCCTTGCATTGAGACACAAAGCCTCTCTGTGATCACTCATGATTAGTACGGGTGTCAGATGTTATGGGCAGAAGGCAGGAGAATGGGGTTAGGAGGGAGAGATAGACCAGCCATGATTGAATGGCGGAGTGGACTTTATGGGCCGAATGGCCTAATTCTACTCCATGATCTTATGATCATATGGGTTAGTTCTGGACGTTCCCACATCCCAAAGAGATATGGATTGAGAGGCTTATTTGCCGACTGTAAATTGTTCCTGCCGTTTGGTGAGTGGTGGAATCCAGGGGGATTTGATGAGAATGTGGAGAGACTTAAATATAGGGAGGAAGATTAGTGTATATGGGCTGCTGATGGTCAGAGCTCATTCAATGGGCCAAAGGGCCTGTTTCCATGCTGCGCCTGTCAAAGATTGGGCGGCACAGTGGCGCAAAGGCAGTGCGCAGCCTTACAGTGACAGAGACCCGGGTTCAATCCTGACTGCGGGTGCTGTCTGTGCAGAGTTTAAACGTTTTCCCTGTGACCATGTGGGTTTCCTCCAGGTGCTCCGGTTTCCTCCCACACTCCAAATACGCACAGGTTTGTGGGTTAATTGGCTTTGGTGAGAATTGTAAATGATCCCTAGTGTGTAGGATGGTGCCAGTGTACGGGGTGATCACTGGCCGGCGCGGACTAGATGGGCCAAAGGGCCTGTATCTGCGCTGTGTCTCTAAAGTCTAAAGATTTTGGAGCTGAAAGCAATTCCATTGCCTCAATGTATAAAAGGTAAGGAGAGGGATGTAAATGGTTGAACAAAGCACAACAAACCTAGATGTGCCTTGTATTCTTAGAGCAGTCGTGGAATTCTCGTCTCCGTGTGCGACATTCTGAAGGCCTGGCGCTTAACCCACCGTGACACACTAAAAGATTGGGCAGCAAATAATATCTGCTGACAACAATAAACTGTGCTCAGTGCGTGAAATCCTGGGCATGTTCTTTCTGTAGATTTATTTAGGGTTTTTATATTTGTGTAGGTTTCATGCTTCCGAAGAATAACTTGTTTTTTGGTCGCTAACACACACGTTCTATTCATAATCTGATTGTCTATGTGTCTCTTTGACTCATTTCTCTCTGTTAATCCTGGTTCCAAGGAGCAGAATGTTTGTAACCATGACACTTTTTTTAACAGCTAAAGATAACATGTTATACCTCTCGTCCAAAAATATATCCTTTACTGGCACCTCACAACATGGAGATGCAGAGAGAATCATTCCTCCACTCAATGCCTCTGAATATTTAAAATTAAAATACCAATAGCCGGAAATAGCTTGGCATCCCTCCATGGGGGTAATGTTTCAGGTCAGTGACCTTACACATGGACATTTGTTTGGCCAAGTGAAACAAAATAACAAATGGCATATTCTCACTAATGGACCTGTGATATAAAGCAATAAATCAACTTTTAGCCATTTACAATAAGCTGTGAATTGCGACACCAGCTATGGAGCACAATTGCTTTCAAGACACATTCTTAACATAGAAACATAGAAATTAGGTGCAGGAGTAGGCCATTCGGCCCTTCGAGCCTGCACCGCCATTCAATATGATCATGGCTGATCATCCAACTCAGTATCCCGTATCTGCCTTCTCTCCATACCCCCTGATCCCCTTAGCCACAAGGGCCACATCTAACTCCCTCTTAAATATAGCCAATGAACTGGCCTCAACTACCCTCTGTGGCAGAGAGTTCCAGAGATTCACCACTCTGTGTGTGAAAAAAGTTCTTCTCATCTCGGTTTTAAAGGATTCCCCCCTTATCCTTAAGCTGTGACCCCTTGTCCTGGACTTCCCCAACATCGGGAACAATCTTCCTGCATCTAGCCTGTCCAACCCCTTAAGAATTTTGTAAGTTTCTATAAGATCCCCTCTCAATCTCCTAAATTGTAGAGTATAAACCAAGTCTATCCAGTCTTTCTTCATAAGACAGTCCAGACATCCCAGGAATCAGTCTGGTGAACCTTCTCTGCACTCCCTCTATGGCAATAATGTCCTTCCTCAGATATGGAGACCAAAACTGTACGCAATACTCCAGGTGTGGTCTCACCAAGACCCTGTACAACTGCAGTAGAACATCCCTGCTCCTACACTCAAATCCTTTTGCTATGGATGCCTTCCGCACATTACTATATAAGCATCTATTATAATTTGTGTTTGTTTTAAAGGACAGTCCTTACAGTCATAGTCGTACAGCAGGAAACAGGCCCTTCAGCCCAACTTGTCCATGCCGACCAGGATGCCCCATCTAAATATCATTAGTGGCAGCATGGTGGCACAGCGGTAAAGTTGCTGCCTTACAGCGCTAGAGACCCGGGTTTAATACTGACTACGGGCACTGTCTGCATGGAGGGTGCATGTTCTCCACGTGGCCACATGGGTTTTCCTCCCACACTTCAAAGATGTACAGGTCTGTAGGTTAATTGGCTTCAGTGAAGAATGTTATTTGTCCCTAGTGTATAGGATTGGGCTAGTGTACGGGGATCGCTAGTCGGTACGGACTCTGGGGGCCGAAGGGCATGTTTCCATGTAGTATCTCTAAACTAATCTAAACTAAGCTAGTTCCTTTTGTCCCCATAACCCTTCAAGCCGTTTATATCTATATACCTGTCCCAAATGCCTTTTTTAATGTTATTATTTTACCTTCTCAATGACCTCCTCTGGCAGTTCACTCCCTCTACCCATCACCCTCCGAGTGAAAAGATTGCCCTTGGGGTTACTGTTACATCTTTCCCCTCTCACCTAAAACTGATGTCCTCTGGTTCTTGATTTCCCTGTCCTGGGTAAAAGACTCTGTGCATTCATAGAAACATAGAAAATGGGTGCAGGAGGAGGCCATTCGTCCCTTCGAGCCAGCACCGCCATTCATTGTGATCATGGCTGATCGTCCCCTATCAATAACCCGTGCCTGCCTTCTCCCCGTACCCCTTAACTCCACTAGCCCCTAGAGCTCTATCTAACTCTCTCTTAAATCCATCCAGTGACTTGGCCTCCACTGCCCTCTGTGGCCCGTAATTCACCCTGCCAATTTCCATCATGATGTTATAATCCTTGTCCTTAATTCGACTTTCACCCATTCTAAAAAACAACAACAAAAATCTTGAATCATGAATTGTGGTTTTGCTTTTTTTTGTTACCCTGGAAGTTCTTCGATAGCGATTGCAGCTGTGGCAAGATTAGTGGTTCCAAGAGAGATGGGTTTAATGAGCTAATTTTAAAGTGGGTAACAAATTGGTTGAATACCTCTGGCCAGCAATAGCAATTAATAGAAGCACTTCAGCACAAGCGATCCAGCCACTAGTGTGGAATCCCACAGATACCTGTACAGTGGTTGACTTGGATAAAGACTTTAAGTGTGCGGTTTCCAAGATAGCCGTTGAAACTGACGTGACTCTGTGTGTGAAAATGTTGAATACACAGAGTGCAGGCTAATTGTATTAAGCAGGCACGTTGGTCATTGAGATATGACAGGTTTACTATTGTTAAGAGCAGAGTTCTGACATTTGCGACTGCACATTTACAGCCACGTGGGCACCAGCCATGGTTACCCACCTGCAGAGAGGGAAGCTCATCCTCTCATCATGTCCAGACTGACGTTGATAGAGCTATCCAATTAATATCCATAGCCTGCTCCTGCTCAGTGTTTTCTTTTCCATTTCAAATATATATTCAGTTCAATTCCGAATATTGATGTTCAATCTGCCTGCTCCAAATGTTCAGGCGATGGATAAACCCGACTATCTCTGGGTAATTGAAGGTAGGATTGCATTCTTCCAAAGAGAATGAATCTCTAAGAACTGAGTCCTTTGCAAGTTACGGGGAATAGGTATGGGATTGGTGATGCACGAGGTGGAAATTTACTAGTTAGAAGAAGCTATTGAGGGCCTGATGGACTGGTTAATATGTTCCTGGCTTGTAGTTTAGTTTAGTTTAGTTTAGTTTAGTTTAGTGATATAATGTGGACACGGGCTCTTCAGCCCACCAGATCCACACCGACCCGTGACCCACTCATACACTGGTTCTATGCTCCACACTCGGCACAAGTTACAGATGCGAATTAACAAACAAACCTGCACATCTTTTGGATGAAACATAGAAACATAGAAATTAGGTGCAGGAGTAGAGGCCATTCGGCCCTTCGAGCCTGCACCGCCATTCAATATGATCATGGCTGATCATCCAACTCAGTATCCCGTACCTGCCTTCTCTCCATACCCTCTGATCCCCTTAGCCACAAGGGCCACATCTAACTCCGTCTTAAATATAGCCAATGAACTGTGGCCTCGACTACCCTCTGTGGCAGAGAGTTCCAGAGATTCACCACTCTCTGTGTGAAAAAAGTTATTTTCATCTCAACCGGAAACCAGAGCACCCGGAGAAAACCCACGTGGTCACAGGGAGAACATACAAACTCCGTACAGCCATAATCAGGTACGAACCCAGGTCTCTGGTGCTGTAAAGGAACAACTACACCGCTGCACCACTGTGTCACCCTTTGTAGAAACAAGGAACTGTGGATGCTGGTTTACAAAAAAACCCCAACAATGTGCTGGTGTAACTCAGCAGGTCAGCCAGCATCTCTGGAGAAGATGGATAGATGTTGGGGGTAATAGGTGAACATAGGTGAAGGGGATTTATGATGGGCTGATGGATGGACAAAGGTGGGAGATGAAAAATACGTCTGCACAAAAGGATTGGAGTAGCAAATTGTTAAGACAGAGGAAGGAATGTATGTAGACGGGTGAGGGGAGAAAAAGGTGCAGGTCTAGGTAGGACACAGGGGCGGTGGGGGTGGGGTGGGGGGGGGGGGGGGGGGGGGCGGGGTGGGGGGGGGAGGTACAGGAAACCTGCTTGTTCTGCACCACCAATGTATTGGGCCTGTCAACCTACCCAAGATGTACTATGCATGCAGTTTGTGATACTTTGAATGCTGAGGCCACCTAGTGTTAGTATGTAGCAAAGGCTGGATATTGTTTCAGGGCAAACAAACAAGTTTCAAATTGAAAATTGCATATTAAGGGAAACTTTTATGTTCTCTGTTAAATATCAAAATCCATTTAAAATTTAAAAGTTTGGTTATTTCAAAATAGCTTCCTCAATAATTACATGGTATTAGAAAGGATGAAAAAAATTAATGTGAGTGTAGATATTTTAAGTTAAAGGTGTGGCCAGCGCTCCAATTTTGCCAGTGTTTTCGTTCCGTTGAAGCGAGCGGGCAAGATCATCTCTGACCCCTCTCACCCTGGCCACAAACTCTTTGAATCAGTTCCGTCCGAAAGGCGACTCCGGACTGTCAAAGCTGCCACAGCCAGACATAAAAACAGTTTTTATCCACGAGTAGTTGCTCTACACAACAGCCAAAAATCTGTAGCCTCCCTTTGATCTGGTATATTGTTGGTTCACATGCTTGATCAATGGTGTTTTATCATGAATGTTTTATTATTATTAATGTTTAGTGTTTTCTGAGTCATTCGTAACTGTCACTGTATGTCATGTTGTTACTTGCGGGCGGAGCACCAAGGCAAATTCCTTGTATGTGAATACTTGGCCAATAAACGTACTTATTTACTTACAATCCTTGTCCCAAATGTATACAGGCACTATCCCCAACTCTTTCCCTGCCTCCGTTACATTGGCGAGACCAAGCGTAGACTCAGCGACTGTTTTGCTGAACACTTGCATTTGGTCCGCCACGGCCTCCAAGGATCTCTAGGCTGTAAACCATTTTAATCCCCTCTCATTCCCACACTGACCTTTCTATCCTGGGCTTCTTCCAGTCCTACAGTGAGGCCAAAGGTAGACAAAAATGCTGGAGAAACTCAGCGGGTGCAGCAGCATCTATGGAGCGAAGGAAATAGGCGACGTTTCGGGCCGAAACCCTTCTTCGGACTGATGGTGGTAGGGGGGGGGGGGGGGGGGGGGGGGGGGGGGGGGGGGGGGGGGGGGGGGGGGGGGGGGGGGGGGGGGGGGGGGGGGGGGGGGGGGGGGGGGGGGGGGGGGAGAAGGCGGGGAGAAAAAGGAAAAAGGAAGAGGGAGGAGCCCGAGGGCTGAGGGAGAGCTGAGAAGGAGAGGAGACATCAAGGGCTACCGGATATTGGAGAAGTCAACGTTTATGCCGCTAGGGTGCAGACTGCCCAAGCGGAATATGAGGTGCTGCTCCTCCAATTTCCGGTGCTGCTCACTCTGGCCAAAGTGAGGCCATGCGCAAGTTGGAGAAACAGCAGTCCATATTCCGCTTGGATGACATAACCCAACAGTTTAAACATTGAATTCTACAGTTTTAAGTAAACAACCCCCCCCCCCCCAAAGTCCCTTTCCATCTATATTCCTTCCTCTGATGTCACATTTCATGCCTCGTCTATACTTAACTCCTCATCGCACACTTTTTATCTTGTCATTTCTGGCATTTGACCACACTAATCAAAAAAACCCCCCTTGCCTGTATCCACCTATCACTTGCCAGTATTGTTGATTTTTAAGAAAATGACCATGATATATTCACTCACGTTTTCGACTAGTGCCAATCGTTCAAATCAATATAGTACTTTGGATATCGCACCCGTCCACCACATCCTCCAAGCAAAATCCACCTCCCTTTGAAGAGGTGTAGACTGATTTTAAGTAACTTACTTTAAATAACTGCTAACTAATGTTGCGTGCAATAGATGTGTTAAAGTGTTCATCGTGCTGAGATGAGAAGAACTTTTTTCACACAGAGAGTGGTGAATCTCTGGAACTCTCTGAGGGTAGTTGAGGCCAGTTCATTGGCTATATTTAAGAGGGAGTTAGATGTGGCCCTTGTGGCTAAGGGGATCAGGGGGCATGGAGTGAAGGCAGGTACGGGATACTGAGTTGGATGATCAGCCATGATCATATTGAATGGCGGTGCAGGCTCGAAGGGCCGAATGGCCTACTCCTGCACCTAATTTCTATGTTTCTATGTGCGTTACAAAGTTTGCATGCTGTGTCTATCAGAAGCAATGGCCAAAGGTTAATCGCGCATCAGACTTCCCTCGCCTCCTTTCAGCGTTAACAGAAATGATGACCCTCTGTTTCTGATATTGAATGGGAATGAAGGGGAAATTGAAGTAATGCTATTCCATGGGCATGGTAAACATGGAATTATACTTTTTTCACACAGAGAGTGGTGAATCTCTGGAACTCTCTGCCACAGAGGGTAGTTGAGGCCAGTTCATTGGCTATATTTAAGAGGGAGTTAGATGTGGCCCTTGTGGCTAAGGGGATCAGAGGGTATGGAGAGAAGGCAGGTACGGGATACTGAGTTGGATGATCAGCCATGATCATATTGAATGGCGGTGCAGGCTCGAAGGGCCGAATGGCCTACTCCTGCACCTAATTTCTATGTTTCTATGTGCGTTACAAAGTTTGCATGCTGTGTCTATCAGAAGCAATGGCCAAAGGTTAATCGCGCATCAGACTTCCCTCGCCTCCTTTCAGCGTTAACAGAAATGATGACCCTCTGTTTCTGATATTGAATGGGAATGAAGGGGAAATTGAAGTAATGCTATTCCATGGGCATGGTAAACATGGAATTATATTTCATCCACTTAGCATTCCAAAAGCGTACATATGTGCCTCCAAAACAAGATAAGATATTATGCAAATTCTGATCAACTGTGGCTTGAGCTTTAAGAACAAATATCAATTTGACACAGCAAGTATTTTAGCAAATGAGTAATAATTGTACACATAATCTTAATACATGAACTTTATTTAAGCATGAATTAATTTAATTACGCAGCTATTGTGCAGGACCCTGATCAACACTTTAGCTGTTTCTCTGACAACATAAAGTCACCACTTTCACCAATAATTCTTAATAAATATTTTTTTCATGTGAGGAATATGGATATTCTATTAGTTTTAAATGATACCCAGCATGTGTTATTTAATAAAATAATAACATAAAAATCATATCAATTAGCTTGTGAGCCTGCAAACATGAACACATTATATGTGTAAGTAGGAACTGCAGAGTAACTCATTCAGCAGGACAGGCAGCATCTCTGGAGAACACATTGTGTGTCATTAAACGTGAGTACACTGGCTGGGATTAATCTGACCAGCAAAGACCATTCTTCAGGCTTCCATTCAGACAGTCTTGACCCGAAACGTCACCCATTCCTTCTCTCCAGAGATGCTGCCTGTCCCGCTGAGTTACTCCAGTTTTCTGTGTCTACTCATTGTGATACATTCCACAATAAAAATTGAAAGCAATTATTGTGTTTTCAAAGCCCCCACGTGTTTCTGTATGTTAACATATGATTTGAATTAGATTTAGCATAGAAACATAGAAAATAGGTGCAGGAGTAGAGGCCATTCGGCCCTTCGAGCCTGCACCGCCATTCGATATGATCATGGCTGATCATCCTACTCAGTATCCTGTGCCTGCCTTCTCTCCATACCCCCTGATCCGTTTAGCCACAAGGGCCACATCCAACTCCCTCTTAAATATAGCCAATGAACTTGCCTCAACTACCTTATGTGGCAGTGAATTCCAGAGATTCACCACTCTCTGTGTGAAAAATGTTTTCCTCATCTCGGTCCTTAAAGATTTCCCCGTTATCCTTAAACTGTGACCCCTTGTTCTGGTCTTCCCCAACAGCGGGAGCAATCTTCCTGCGTCTAGCCTGTCCAACCCCTTAAGAATTTTGTAAGTTTCTATAAGATCCCCCCTCAATCTTCTAAATTCTAGTGAGTACAAGCCGAGTCTATCCAGTCTTTCTTCATATGAAAGTCCTGACATCCCAGGAATCAGTCTGGTGAACCTTCTCTGTACTCCCTCTATGGCAAGAATGTCCATTTAGTCTCCATGTTGCATGAAGCCTTGGGTGTATAAGCTCAGGGCTCAATTTTAACATTGACCAAGTCCCGAAGGTAAGAAGAATGGATTGCTGAAAATCTGCCTTCATAAATGCTTCATTTCAGCTAGTTTAGGCATTAAATAAAAACAGAATAAGCTTAAAATATTTAGCAGGTAATGCTATCAAATTTAGCTGGGCTGATTCAGATATTTAAGAGAAGAAAAGCTGAAGCAATATTGTACGCAATGCAAAGTTAGACTTTAGACTTGAGAATTACATTTCAGAAACAGCCCCATCATTACGATAGTACCTGCCTCAACTACCTCCGGTGGCAGCTAGATTTAAAACTTTAGACTTTAGAGATACAGCATGTATTAAGGCCCTTTGGCCCACCAGTCTGTGCTGACCCACGACCGCCCCATACACTAGCACTGTCCCACAACACGCAGGACAATTTACAATTTCACCAAAACCAATTAACCTTTAAACCTGTACCTGTCTTTGTAGTGTGGGAGGAAACCGGAGCACCAGGAGAAAACCCACGCGGTCACAAGGAGAACGTACAAACTCCATACAGACAGCACCCGTAGTCAGGATTGAACCCGGGTCTCTGGCATTGTCAGGCACCAACACTGCCCTAACCGTGCTGCCCTAATTTATGGACAATGTCACAGGGACCTAAGTTAATGCTGGTGTCTGACACTGCCAGTAATTGACGTGTCATATTTCACTTGGGCAGTTTACATCCCAGTGGTATGAATATTGATTTCTCTCATTTCAAGTACCCCTTGCATTCCCTCGCTCTCCGTCCTTCCCCCAACCTAGTCATCCTTCACTGTTCGTATCCATTGGGTATCTCCTCCTCCACAGCCAACAATGGACCATTGTGGGCTCCACCTTTGCTTGGTCATAGGTGCCGGCTCTGATTTGTTCTACACCTTTCATACCTCTAGTTTCCCTCTCCTTGAATCTCCGTCCGAAGAAGAGTATCACCCCGAAATGTCACCTATTCCTTTTCTCCAGATATACTGCTGGACCCACTGAGTTACTCCAGCATTTAGTGTCTATCCTCTGCCATTAATTGACTCAGGTTGGGTTTTACTCAGGCACTTTAAAGTGCAATAACTTTTTTTTTCCTCTGGAAAGGCTTAGCCAAACTGAACACGGCATATTTCCATGGACAATCTGTTTCCAAAGGGCCTGTTCCTGCTGTGCATGACTTTATGACTATATGAGAATGTGAAATGATGCATTATTTGCTAATACAGAATATTCATATACCACAGGATTGTTTCAAATCTATTAACAGTTCTACATAAAACACTGGCAGTGTGGAATGAGTTGCTCAATGTAATTCAAGCTCAAAAGGCCATTTGAGACAAACGTATTGAGTGTAAAATCTGAGCCAGTGGCAAGACGGTCTTTTTGGTTGTACACTGAGATTTAAGATTAGAGTGTTTACATGTACTGTATCACCGAGTAGCACACACGGGCACCACAACACTGCACGAATATTTATCCGTGGTAAAGACGATAGTGCGTTGGTTGTTATGAAAGACGACCGAGCTTCAGCCTGCATTTTATCAACATGAATTATTTTTTAATTTTATTCTCAGGCGGGGAGATTTTGAAGCCGCAGTTTGCCCAGTATTTCCACGGGAGCCTTGCAGGCTTATCTATTCGTCCAGGCAAGATCGAGAGTCGGAAAGTTATCTCCTGCTTGCAGGCCTGCAAAGAAGGCTTGGATATTAATTCCTTGGAGAGTCTTGGTAAAGAGATCAAGGTGAGGCATTATGATGGCTCATCGCTACTGATGGAGAGGTTTCCTTTAATTTGCACAATTGATCATTAAAGTTTAACGCATGTAGATCAAATTCAATAAAAAATAATTGATGGGAGCGCAAAACATTCAAATTATATCATTTGTATTGACAAATAATTTTAGTTTATATTAATTGGTATTTAAAATGTACTTTTGTTGAGACATACTATATTACATACTTCAGTGATTTGAGCACCATGACCAGTTTAATTTGCTGTGCTAAGTAGAGTCATTCCAAGTTCACAGAGACTCTACTGACATTAGAGATCCAGCGTGGAAACAGGCCCTTCGGCCCACCAAGTCCATGCTGACCAACAATCTCCCGTTCACACTAGCTCTATCCTACACACTGGGAGGAAGCCAGAGCACCCAAAGGAAACCCACACAGTCACGTGGAGAATGTACACACTCCCTACAGATGGTAAACATAGAAACATAGGTGCAGGAGTAGGCCATTCAGCCCTTCGAGCCTGCACCGCCATTCAAGTCATGATCATGGCTATTTGTCATCATACACATACGAGATGTGCAGTGAAATGAACCTGGCAATGCTCGCGGAACATCCCTTTAGCCACAAATTATAAACACAATCATAACACCCATATTAAATACATAGCCAATAGAACTGGCCTCAACTTCCACAGTTTCACCATCATCTCTGATGTGAATTTTCCAACTTAGTTTTTTCTCTCCATACCCCCTGATCCCTTTATAGTCAAGGGCCAATCTAACTCGAAATATAGCCAATGGTGCTCAACTACCTTCAGTGGCAGAGAATTCCACAGATTCACCACTCTCTGTGTGTGAAATGTTTTTCTCCGTACCCATAGTCAGAATCAAACCCGAGTCCCTGGCACTCTGAGGCAGCAACTCTACTACTGTGCCACCCTATTGATCTAAATGAATAACATTTAATTAGAAAGGAAAGTTTTATTTTCGATGAAATCTTTACTTTTGATCAAATTAGAGGATTTGTGAATTAATTTTGTACTTTTGTTCTGGTAGTTTCATTTTAACCCAGCCCAGTCAAACCTGGTCATGGAAGGGGATGACATCGACATCATAAATAGAGCAATGCAGTTGGTAGCATACATTAACTCAAGACAATTTCCAACTCCTGGAATTCGACGCTATTCAATATCCACCCAAGTGCAGTAAGTCATTTGTCAATGAGTCTGTAGGTTATGTTTGTGGTAACAAAAGGGTAGTTGAGTCAAAGGCTATTTGGAAGGGCAGCCTTTCCTGCACATAAAGGCAGAATGGATTATTCTTTATTATTAAAATAATGCTTGAGTGACAAAGGAATAGATCCAATCGAAATATTTTAAAGCTAAACAAGGGCACTTGTGACAGCACGGTGAACTGGCCAATTAGGAGAATGAGTTGCAATACCAGGAATTGTAAGGAGATCTGCACACACACCAACTAAAAGGAAAATCCCTAGATGAGAATCTATTCCCCATAGTTATAATTAAGCAAATAAATACGTCAAGTCAGAAGTTTGTGCGTAGTGTGCAGTAACAGCAAATGACAAAAAGATTAATGAAACTAAAATCTGAAGTGTCAGATAAAGCTAGCTGGAAATATGCAAACGTATGGTGTTTGTATAGATATTTAGGATATAAATGTCCACACAGTGAACATCGGTCCGTGAGAGAGAGTCTGATCAATTAATAATGGAAAACAACAAATTGGCAGATGAAGTAAACTTCTGTTTTGTATCTGTTGTACAATATCCTCACAGATAGCTACAAACCAGGTATTAGAAGGGGACAAATAGTGGGACAAATTGCAATCACCAGGAAAGTGGTACAGAGAAGATTCTTGGTGCCGTGGTGTAACACGTCCTTGGGTATTGATGGACTTCATTCTAGGGGCTTAAAAGATAAATTATTTTTGATTTAGTCCAAAATGCACTAGATCAGGTACAATTCCATTTGGAAGATCATAACTCCTTTATTTAAAAAGGGAGGGGAAAATAAAGCAGGCTATTACATGCCAGTCGGTTTAACGCCTCTCATCAGTAAAAAGTCAGCAGCCCTTATTGAAGATGTTGCAACAGCACCTAGAAAAAAGTCAAGTCAAATGTTCTTGTGAAGAAAAATATTCAATCAATTTATTGGATTTATTTGAAGCAGTAACATACTGGGAACCGATGATGGACCAGATTTAAATCTACAAAAGGCATTTGACAAAGTGCTGCAGCAAAGGTTTATAGTGTAAATGATATTATTTTGACATGAGTGAAAGATTGGTTGACTGCCAGCAAAATGTGATGTGGTATTCCACAGGGATCAGCATTGGTATCTCCATTTCTTTCAGCTTATATTGGCATGTCTGAAGGCACTGAGCACTTGGTTGCTAAATTTGCTGATAAAGCAAAGAGAGATAGGAAAGTAAATGTTGTGGAAAGGGCTGAATGAGATTATGATGCAGTGTATGTGTGTAGCAAGGAACTGCAGATGCTGGTTTATACCATGGATAGACAAAAAAAGTGCTGGAGTAACTCAGCAGGTCAGGCAGCATCGCTGGAGAAAAAGGATGGGTGATGTTTCAGGTCAGGGTCCTTCTTCAGGTTGGACTGGGTCTGAAGACGGGCGCCAACCCGAAACGTCACCTCCACCGTTTTTCTCCAGAAATGCTGCCTGACCAGCTGAGTTACTCCAGCACTTTACGCTTATAATGCAGGATAGATGTGTTAAATAAATGGGCAAATCTCTGGCAAATGGGGTAGATTTTGGAAAAGTGGGAACTTGTTCATTTTAGGAGGAAAGATAGGAAAGATGGAAGTGTGATATCTAAATGTTAGGAACTTCCAGTGCTCTGAGATGCGGGTGAATCTGGATATCCTAGTGCATGACTCACAGCAAACTAGTATACAGGTACAGAAAGTCAATAGGAAAGCTACTAGGTTGATTGCCAGGGCAGTTGAGATTGTGCTACAGCAACATAGGACATTGGTGAGACTTCATCTCTTACTGTCCTATTGGACAGTATTGGTCTCTTATTTAAGGAAAGACGTTAAGCTGTTGGAAGTGCTTTCCTGGGTAGGCTGGAATGTGGAGCTGAGGTTACAGTCTGAGATATCAGAGCAGGTTTGAAGGCCCAAGTCATTGAATTCTTGATTTGTCTACAAGTTTCTAATTGAAGTTTTAAACTGTCCCTTAACATGGATTTCAATACTTTTCTCACCGCTGAAGTTAACCTGACTAGCTTGGAATTAGCTTGTCTGAAGAAGGGTCTTGACCCAAAACGTCACCCATTTCTTCTCTCCAGAGATGTTGCCTGTCCTACTGATTTTGTGTCTACCTTTGATTTTAACCAGCATCTGCAGTTCTTTCCTGCCATTATTACATTTATTCGGGCAAAACATGCAGTCTATTGATATGAAAAATCTATTCATAACATAGAAACATAGAAATTAGGTGCCGGAGTAGGCCATTCGGCCCTTCGAGCCTGCACCATTCGCCATTCAATATGATCATGGCTGATCATCCAACTCAGTATCCCGCACCTGCCTTCTCTCCATACCCTCTGATCCCCTTAGCCACAAGGGCCACATCTAACTCCCTCTTAAATATAGCCAATGAACTGGCCTCGACTACCCTCTGCGGCAGAGAGTTCCAGAGACTCACCACTCTCTGTGTGAAAAAAGTTCTTCTCATCTCGGTTTTAAAGGATTTCCCCCTTATCCTTAAGCTGTGACCCCTTGTCCTGGACTTCCCCAACATCGGGAGCAATCTTCCTGCATCTAGCCTGTCCAACCCCTTAAGAATTTTGTAAGTTTCTATAAGATCCCCTATCAATCTCCTAAATAACAACCATGGTGTTAAATGTATTACTAACTAGAAAGTTGTTCTGAAGTAGGGTCCCGACCCAGAATGTTGCAATCCCATTTTCTAAGCTGCTGAGCTATATTCCAGCACTTTGGGTTCTAGAAAGGTGGAGACCTCAAACAATAGAAATAGCAAAGTGCTGCTTGATCTGTTGCTAATTTAAATCAATGCTAAATGACCAATTGGTTGTTGAGCTCAGCCATGATATCTGAAGACAAGATTCAGGAAATGGATAAATCTGTGTTATGTTAATTTCCCTGGAAATGAAAAATGACAGAAATCAGGACATAGAGGATTTCGAAGTTGAGTTGAGAAAGAGTGACTCCAGCAAGGATAATTGGAAAGAATTTGATCTCGAAATGCCCGCTGCTGTCTGAAGCAACTATTTATAAATATAATTAACTTCTCCAGGGAAGCATGCTCTAGATTGGAAGGTAGTGGATGGTTTACTGATACGGTTTTTTTAAATCTCTGAAGGTGTTTCGGTGAGGACACTTGCATCAGTGTCCCAGATATCGATGGGTACATTGTGGTCCTTCAGCCAGTGGAACCAAAGATCACCATCAGTGGATTGGATCATTTTTCGAGACCAGCATCGGAGTTTGAAAGCAGCAGAGGTGTTGTACTATTCCCAGGCTTGAGGATTGTTAGCACTGCTCGAAAAGGAGGACATGAAGATGGCAAAGGTTGGTTGATTTCTCAATTTGGGGACCAAATATAATATAATATTAATATATCTATATATCTATATCTGTATATATATATATGTATATATATGTGTATATATATATATATATATATATATATATATGTGTGTGTATATGTGTGTGTGTATATATATATATATATAAATAAAACATATATAATAAAATAAAACAAGTAATGTGGAGATAGAGAAATAAGAGAAAATAAAAAATGTTTCGTGTGAATAGCCCTGAAACACCAAAATCATTTTCACTGAGCACATCTTTCAATAACCTTAAACTTACAAACTTCAATCATTTAAATCGCAATTTACTTATCGTAGAAAATAGGTTATATTTTAAGCAAATCATTCCCGTTAATGAGTCGGGAGACAAAAATGCTGGAGAAACTCAGTGGGTGAGGCAGCATCTATGGAGCGAAGGAAATGGGCAACGTTCTGGGTCGAAAACCCTTCTTCAGACTGATGAGAGGGTGGGCGGGAATAAGAAAGGAAGAGGTGGAGCCAGTGGACTGAGGGAGAGCTGAGAAGGGGAGGAGAAAGCAGGGACTACCTGAAATTAGAGAAGTCAATGTTCATACCGCTGGGGTGTAAACTACCCAAGCGAAATATGAGGTGCTGCTCCTCCAATTTACGGTGGAGCTCACTGTGGTCATGGAGGAGGCCCAGGACAGGAAGGTTGGATTCGGAATGCGAGGGGGAGTTGGTGCTGAGCCACCGGGAGGTCAGGTTGGTTAATGCGGAACGAGCGGAGGTGTTGGGCGAAGCGATCGCCAAGCCTACGCTTGGTCTCACCGATGTAGATCAGCTGACATCTAGAGTAGCGGATGC
Source organism: Leucoraja erinaceus (assembly GCF_028641065.1). Taxonomy (NCBI): domain Eukaryota; kingdom Metazoa; phylum Chordata; class Chondrichthyes; order Rajiformes; family Rajidae; genus Leucoraja; species Leucoraja erinaceus. The sequence goes on from NC_073390.1 coordinate 54,134,861, forward strand.
AATAGATGAGGTTGGAGGAGGTGCAGGTGAACCTCTGCCTCACCTGGAAAGACTGCTTGAGTACTTGGATGGAGTCAAGGGGGGAGGTAAAGCGACACGTGTAGCATATAACCATATAACCATATAACAATTACAGCACGGAAACAGGCCATCTCGGCCCTACAAGTCCGTGCCGAACAAAATTTTTTTTTTCCCCTTAGTCCCACCTGCCTGCACTCATACCATAACCCTCCATTCCCTTCTCATCCATATGCCTATCCAATTTATTTTTAAATGATACCAATGAACCTGCCTCCACCACTTCCACTGGGAGCTCATTCCACACTGCCACCACTCTCTGCGTAAAGAAGTTCCCCCTCATATTACCCCTAAACTTCTGTCCCTTAATTCTGAAGTCATGTCCTCTTTTAGTCAGCATCTCCCGCAGTTGCAAGGGAAAGTGCCCAGAGAGGGGGTGGTTCGGGTGGGAAGGGACAAATTGACCAGGGAGTTATGGAGGGAGCGGAAAGCAGACAGGGGAGGAGATGGGAAGATGTGGCCAGTGGTGGGATCCCGTTGGAGGTGGCGAAAATGTTGGAGGATTATTTGTTGTATGTGACGACTGGTGGGGTGGAAGGTGAGGACAAGGGGGTCTCTGTCCTTGTTATGAGTGGGGGGATGGGGAGTGAGTGCAGAGTCACGGGATATAGAAGAGACCCTGGTGAGAGCAGGTCTACACAGCGGTATGAACATTGACTTCTCTAATGTCAGGTAATGTCCTCCCCTTCTCAGCTCTCCCTCAGCCCACTGGCTCCACCTCTTCCTTTCTTCTCCCCCCCCCCCCCCCCCCCCCCCCCCCCCCCCAACACATCAGTCTGAAGAAGTTTTTCGACCCAAAACGTTGCCTATTTCCTTCGCTCCATAGATGCTGCCTCACCCGATGAGTTTCTCCAGGATTTTTGTCGAACTTCGATTTTCCAGCATCTGCAGTTCCTTCTTAAACAACCCATTAATGAGTATATAGGATGGAACTGCAGGTGCTGGTTTACACCGAAGATAAACACAAAATGCTGGAGTAACTCAACGGGTCAGGCAGCATCTCTGGAGTGAAGGAACAGGTAGCTTTTCGGGTCGAGACCCTTCGTCAGACCGAGAGTCAGGGGAGAGGGAAACCTGAGGTATGGAAAAGTACAAAGAACAAAAGAGAGAACAGATCAAGGCCAGCAAGGATGATCAAGGCGAGGTGGATCCTTAATGGTCTATTGTTGACTGTGGAGAAGGTGATAACAAGGATACGATACAATACAATCAGGACTGTCTTATGAAGGTTAAAGGTTTGTATTGCCATAGAGGGAGTGCAGAGAAGGTTCACCACACTGATTCCTGGGATGTCAGGACTTTCATATAAAGAAAGACTGGATAGACTTGGTTTATACTCTCTAGAATTTAGGAGATTGAGAGGGGATCTTATAGAAACTTACAAAATTCTTAAGGGGTTGGACAGGCTAGATGCAGGAAGATTGTTCCCGATGTTGGGGAAGTCCAGGACAAGGGGTCACAGCTTAAGGATAAGGGGGAAATCCTTTAAAACCGAGATGAGAAGAACTTTTTTCACACAGAGAGTGGTGAATCTCTGGAACTCTCTGCCACAGAGGGTAGTCGAGGCCAGTTCATTGGCTATATTTAAGAGGGAGTTAGATGTGGCCCTTGTGGCTAAAGGGATCATAGGGTATGGAGAGGTAGGTACAGGATACTGAGTTGGATGATCAGCCATGATCATATTGAATGGCGGTGCAGGTTCGAAGGGCCGAATGGCCTACTCCTGCACCTAATTTCTATGTTTCTATGCTTCTAATACGATAGAAACATGAAATTAACGTGACGAGTGGAAAAGATTTGAGATGTGCAAAGACTGGGATGGGGGGGTAAGGGGGTCAGTCTCGGTCTACCCCATGGCTGAAGGGGGAGGAGTTGTACAGTTTGATAAGATCAGGGAAGAAGGATCGCCTGTGGCGTTCTGTCCTGCATCTTGGAAGGCAAGGAGATATGAACAGTGAAACTTTAAGAGCTTGTCCCACGAGGTTGCTTGAGTCGTACGGCCTCGCGAGGCCGGTCCCACTTCGATCGCCGGAGCCGTATGGAGTTGTGCGGAGCTGGTCCCGATATCGCACGGGGCTCCGAGAAACTAACACTGTCCAAAAATTCCGTGCGGCAACAGCCTGCTGGCCGGCAGCCGTATTAAGGCCGCACGCACCGTCTCGACGACGCCGTACGCAGCATCTTGACGGCGTACGCCTTCGCTCGAACTTCACGTCAACTCGTACGGGATCACTCGACCTCCGTGCGGCCCCCACTTCCGGTTTGGTCGCGCTTGCCGCAGGCCCTTTAGCAGGTCGATCGTGAAACGAGTGGAGCGACTAGGGTGGGAGTGGTTCACTTTAGATATGCGCTATTATTTCTGTTTCTTGCTTTGAATATGTTATGCCTCCGAGAGTGACATTTTGCCAATTTGTGGTCCCGATGTGTTTTGATGCGGCAATTCAAGCTTTAAGATTAATGGCCATTGCTGCAATGGGAACCTCGATCTATCCATTGGGAGATGAACTGGATTTCAATATCACTTTTATTGTGATACCTACATGCACTTTTGTTTTCTTTCTTTCTTCTCAACTTCTAATATTCTATCTGGTTCTCCTTGCCCCATGAAGGGAGACCAAGGTTGATGGGATGAGCCTCCTCGATGAGCAGGTTAAGAATTAGCTCAGGCTAGCTCAGGTGAAAAGCCTCCACAAAGACAAGATGCTGGGAAAAATATCTTGCTTTATCTCCTAACTTCTCCCCCAGCCCCCCCCCCCCCCCCCCCAGAAATAGGTTCATGATAGAAGTATTTTAGGCCATTCGGAAACGTCGCCTATTTCTCGCCATCCATAGATGCTGCCTCACTCGCTGAGTTTCTCCAGCATTTTTGTCTACCTTCGATTTACCAGCATCTGCAGTTCCTTCTTAAACAACCCATTAATGGGAATATAGGAAATAAGAAATAGGTTCATGTCATAGGAGCAGAATTAGGCCATTCGGCCCATCGGGTCTACTCTGCCATTCAATCATGGCTGATCTATCTTCCGCCTTCTCCCTATAACCTTAGTTGTGGCGATACCTGGTGGCAACCCAAGGGCACACTGAACCCTCGGCTCTAGAGGGCGGTGACATGGTGTGGGAGTCGCTAGTCACGGGGTCGGTACCTGAATTGGTATTATGAAGGTCGGGCAACCCGTGTTCGAGGAGGAGTAGGGAGCTGGAGAGAATAAACACGTCTCGTTAACACAACTCATGTCCGAATAGTTCTTGGCTGGACTCCCGTGTGCCCCCCCGCCACAAGGTATCTGTACTCAAGAACCTGCCAACCTCTGCTTTAAAAACACACAATGAGCTGGCTTCCACAGCCGGCTGTGGCAATGAATTTCACAGAGTCACAACCCTCTGGCTAAAGTCATTCCTCCGTCATCTCCTTTCTAAAGAAAAATAAATGTAAACTGTCACATAAGGGCCATTAGAAATGCATGTAAACCAAAACAAATGTTGAAGCAGCTGACTTGTGCTATCAGTAGAATACGTTGGAGCAGCGGTAGAGTTGCTGCCTTACAGCCCATGCAGCGCCAGAGACCCGGGTTCCATCCCGACTACGGGTGCTCTCTGTACGGCATTTGTACCTCTCCATGTGACCACGTGGGTTTTATCCAGGAGCTCCGGTTTCCCCCACACTCCAAAGACATACAGGTTTGTAGGTTAATTGGCTTAGGTTTGAGCCAATGCTTCGTATAAGTGTAACTTGTCCCTAGTGTGTGTAGGCTTGTGTTGAAGTGCTGGCTCGGTGGGCCTGTGTCCATGCTGTATCTCTAAACTAAACTAAACTAGAGGGCGAGAATGATTATTTTCACCTGCAAAGTGAGAGAGAGAGTGAGGGACACTGGTGATTTGACTGGTGTCTGTATTGAGAGGCATTTGTCAGAAGAGTTTTATTGGAAACTGGACAAACATTGTTTTATTGAACAATCATTAACAATTAAGAGAGTAAAAGTAGCGTCTGATAAAAGGATAGAGTTCTCCCTAGTGACCTGGCCTATATTTATCCCTCAATCAGTGGAACAAGAGCAGATTGAACTACTCTGCTCTCTGATGTTCAATGTGTCTCTGTCAGCTGCACCTCACCTCCTGCTCCTCTGCTGAACTCAATTGTTTTAACCAGAGAAAGCAATTCCAGTTCATGTTATAGGAGCAGAATTAGCCCATTCAGTCTGCTCCGCCATTCAATCACGGCTGATTTATCTTTCCCTCTCAACCCCATTCTCCTGCCTTTTCCCCATAGCCTCTGACACCTGTACTAATCAAGTCTCCCTGTAGCTCTAATCCAGGCATCATCATTCTGGTAAACTTCCATTGCAGCCTCCACACCTTTCCTGCAATGGGGCGACTGGAACGACACGCAATACTCCAAATGTGGCCGAACCCAAGTCAAAAGTCAATAGACAATAGGTGCAGGATTAGAGGCCATTTGGTCCTTCGAGCCAGCACCACCATTCAATGTGATCATGGCTGATCATCCCCAATCAGTACCCCGTTCCTGCCTTCTCCCCATATCCCCTGACTCCGCTATTTTTAAGAGCCCTATCTAGCTCTCTCTTGAAAGCATCCAAGTCTGATAAAGCTGCAACATAACCTTCTATTCAATGTAAAATAATATCAGGTGTATTTTTTTTTCTTTTGGTGAGATTTTTAATTATGGTGTCAATAGGCTGATTAAAATTTGGGAGATTGTGAGTGAATTAGCACAAAGTGAGGAAATGGAAGATACTGTGCACTTGTCAGGTGTGAAGTCAAAAGAACATGTTGGGTTATGAACCATGGATATCATCCATATCTCTCTGACAGGGAATGATATAAGCTCTTCTGCCCAAGAGGGAATATTTCAGCTTAATGTGAAACTCTATCCAGCCAGGCTGGGTATGAACTGACAACAGTCACCCAACTGAATAAAAGCAATTTGATGAGGAAGGAGAGATTTATATTTTGGGGGTTTCATCTACTTATACACATGACAGATGAAACGTGGCACATGTGATGTTGGTGTTCCGGTTTTAATGTAATCATTTATATCACGAGATTGTAGAAGTTCCCAGTGACTGCATCAGTGGTGAAGGCCAGAACGATGAATTAGGGTGGCACAGCGGTAGAGTTGCTGCCTTACAGCGCCAGAGTCCAGGGTTCAATCCCTGTCTATGGCTGTTGTCTGTACAGAGAGTGTACTCTCTCCCCGTGACCTGCGTGGGTTTTCCCCGGGTGCTCCGGTTTCCTCCCACAATCCATAGACGTACAGGTTTGTAGGTTAATTGGCTTCAGTAAAATTGTAATTTGTCCCTCGTGTGTGTGTGTGTGTGTGTGTGTGTGTGTGTGTGTGTGTGTGTGTGTGTGTGTGTGTGTGTGTGTGTGTGTGTGTGCGTGTGTGTGTGTGTGTGTGTGTGTTCGTGTGTGTGTGTGTGTGTGTGCGTGTGTGTGTGTGTGTGTAGGTGTAGTGATAATGTATGGAGATCGCTAGTATGCACGGACTCAGTGGGCCGAAGGGCCTGTTTTCTGCACTATTTCTCTAAACGAGACTAAATTGTCCTGACACCACAAGCTTTTTTTATTTCATAAAATACGTTGAAGTTAGCTGGCAACTGTTTTTCAGCATCTTCATGAGAGATACTGAGATTGAAGAGTCTGCAAGTTATAACCATTAGGATTAAAGAGTAAAATAATTTATAATTTTGTTCTGGCAAATAAAATATTTCAAAGTAAAGTGAATTCCTATTTGATTCGGATAGCAGAACCAAAGACAGTAGATCCATGTTTGCTGATGGTACCTAGTCGAGTGGTATTGTAGTTTGTGAGATGAATGAGCAGAACACAGAGATGTTTCAAGGGAATACAAACAAGCTAAGTACACAAATGAGTACATGGCCTCTGGAAAGTGAAAACATGTGAGGTCATACATTTGATTCAGAGAATGAGATCTTTGTTCTATGAGCGACTAGCAAACTTTCCTATAGACTTCTGAGATTAAAGGGATAAGAGGTGATCTCACTTGAATGGGTAGTTGCAGAGTTGATATCTAGAACCAAGAGTCACAGCATCAACATTAGTGTATCAATGGTCCAGATTGTGGTGAACCTTTGGAATTCCATATCCCGTGGAGACTCATTTGTCGAGTTCATTCAAGACAGGAATCGATTGATTTTTATTTATTAGAGGAAAGAGAGTTCAGGTCGAAGGTGGCACTGCTGTAAAAGATCAGCCACGATCTTAATAACATAGCAGGCTCGGAGAGCTGAATAGTTCCCTCCTGCTTCCAGCTTCTTAAGTTTTTACATGATGGTTTTGAGGAGCCAGATCTAGCCAAAGTGAAAGCTGTAACGGAAGTGCTAAATCCAACAACAAAATGTAACACTTTTTGGAATTCATTAACTATCAGAATTAGTTCCTGCTGAATTTGAGTGTGATATGCGAACTGCTTGGAACAGCTGGCAAAGAAGCACTGCTTTATTTGTGGCTACAGTGTACCTGCACCTCTTAAAAACTTAACTAGATTTACAACTTACAAAAAGTAATAATTTAGTAAAAGATTACTAAAGTTTAAAAATAATGAAATGTATGAACTAAATTAGGTCTCGGATCCATAAACCTCTTAAGCAGGTTATAGGACAATGATCTGTCATAAACAGCAACAGAGTGGCACACAGTTACCACCACAGTTCGATCCTGACTACGGGCGCTGTCAGTACAGAGTTTGTACGTTCTCCCTGTGGACCACATGGGCTTTCTTCAGGTGCTCTGGTTTCCTCCCACATTCCAAAGACGTGCAGGTTAATTGGCTCTTGTCCAATATGGTGTAGGATAGAACTGGTGTATGGGTGAATGATGACTGCCACAGATTTGGTGGGTCGATGGTACAGTTCGAAACTGTATCTATGAACTAAACTAAAGCAACAGCAAGGAACGATATGCATTCTGGCACACTGGCATCTGGAAAGTGGCACACTGTCTACAAACATAACCATTGCTAAGAAGTGTATATGGAGGTGTACATGTATTCAGTTGACAAGTATTCGGTGTGGACAAGTTGGGCCTCTCTCCATGCTTTATGACTATGACAGAGTACCTATTGCAGGTATAGTGTAGGAAAGCATATCAATACATGTGCATATGCTGCATTTTCGACTATGTGGAATGTTTTGTTTTCCTTGTATTTTTCAATGTTTCAAAATGGATGTAGCTCATGTAATATTGGGCACTGCTAGTGTAAGGATTGTATCATGTAACTAAATGGTGGAACATAGTCTACTGTAGAGCCTTCCAAAGTCTGTGGAAAGACCAGAGGAAGAAATGATGACCTGATACTGTAAGCCCTTTTATTTTGCAAAGTACTTTGTTGCAAGTTAGGAATACCAACTCTTATTCTGCACTTCGGAATGAAATGTTGAGATGTATGGGGTTCATCATCTATGACCCAAGTCAATAAAGTGAAATAATTTGCAAGTGTAATGTCTGTATTCTCGTGCAGATTTCAGATTTCAGATTTGATGTGAGGTGCTTGAATGTTCACTAGCATTTTGTTTAAAAATATTTTTCCAGCCCATCGTGGGTCAGAGGAGATGGTTCACAACCTGGATTACTGCGATATTTTGGTCACAGGAGACGAATTAAATTCAGAACAGGAATGTCTGGAACTGGAACCAGTGGAATTACATGGGAAGCATCTCGAGTTCACTAACTCCACTGCAGGAATGTCGGTTTATGGTAACTGCCAACTCTTTGGTTCAAGCTTTTGTGAATATATTTAGAAACATAGAAACATAGACAATAGGTGCAGGAGTAGAGGCCATTCGGCCCTTCGAGCTTGCACCGCCATTCAATATGATCATGGCTGATCATCCAACTCAGTATTCCGTACCTGCCTTCTCTCCATACCCCCTGATCCCTTTAGCCACAAGGTCCACATCTAACTCCCTCTTAAATACAGCCAATGAACTGTGGCCTCAACTACCTTCTGTGGCAGAGAATTCCACAGATTCACCACTCTCTGTGTGAAAAATGTTTTTCTCATCTCGGTCCAAAAAGATTTCCCCCTTAACCTTAAACTGTGACCTCTTGTTCTGGACTTCCCCCACATTGGGAACAATCTTCCTGCATCTAGCCTGTCCAACCGCTTAAGAATTTTGTAAGTTTCTATAAGATCCCCCTCAATCTTTTAAATTACAAGCCAAGTCTATCCAGTCTTCCTTCATATGAAAGTCCTGACACCCCAGGAATCAGTCTGGTGAACCTTCTCTGTACTCCCTCTATGGCAAGAATATCTTTCCTCAGATTAGGAGACCAAAACTGTACGCAATACTCCAGGTGTGGTCTCACCAAGACCCTGTACAACTGCAGTAGAACTTCCCTGCTCTTATACTCAAATCCTTTTGCTATGAATGCTAACATACCATTCGCTTTCTTCACTGCCTGCTGCACCTGCATGCCTACTTTCAATGACTGGTGTACCATGACACCCAGGTCTCGTTGCATCTCCCCCTTTCCTAATCGGCCACCATTCAGATAATTTGTTTAAGTGTAGTTTATAACTAACATGTGTTCTTTGTCAACTAAGTTGACCAACATTCAATAGCACATTGGTTTGACAGATTTTATTGAGTATGTGCTGCCAATGATATAACATTTATAGATTAGTAAACGCAATGTTTCTAATGATCAATGTATTAAGGCTTGATGGTATACCTAAAACCAACAACAACATGGGTGACACAGTGGCGCAGCGGTGAAGTAGCTGCCTTACTGCGCCAGAGACCCGGGTTCGATCCAGACCGCGGGTGATGTCTCTGTGGAGTCTGCATGTTTTCCCTGTGACCGCGTGGGTTTTCTCCGAGTGCTCTGGTTTCCTCCCACACTCCAAAGAGGTTTGGGTTTGTGGGTTAGATGGCTTCTGTAATTTGTCCCTAGTGTCTATAGTAGAACTAGTGTACGGGTGATCGCTGGTCAACATGATGCGGTGGGCTGAAGGGCCTGTTTCCATGCTGTATCTCTAAACTAAACAGAGATTGAATCGGAAGATGAGCACGTTGTTCACATAACCTGTGTAGGTTTATTCTAGTCACGTGTACTGAGCTACAGTGAAAAGCTTTCTTCTGCATGCAAGGACCAGTGGACACAGGGTCAACGTGAGGATGAAAAGATTTAATAGGAATCTGAGGGGTAACATTTTCACACAAAGGGTGGTGGGTGTATTGAAAAAGCTGCCAGAGGAGGTAGTTGAGGCTGGGACTATCCCAATGTTTAACACACACAGTTAGAAAGGTACATGGATAGAACGGGTTTGGAGAGATATGGACCAAGTGCAAGCAAGTGGGACTAGTGTAGCTGGGACACGTTGGCCGGCGTGGGCAAGTTGGGCCAAAGGGCCTGTTTCCACACTGTATCACTCTATGATCAATAATCAAATCAGATAATATTATACATAAGGTATAATCAAGCCCAACTCAAGTACAGGAAGAGTGAAAGAAAAGATACAATGTGAAGAATTTACAGGAAGAAGAGGCACAAAAGAGTAAGGTGATTATATCAGATATTAGTACATCCTCCTCTGGGACCCGCATGTGAAGAGTCACTGTGCTCTGGCCCATAGTAGGACAGACGACATGGGTTTAAGGTGAAGGGGAAAAGAAAGATGAAAGATTTAATAGGAATCTAAGGGGTAACTTTTTCACACAAAGGGTGATGGGTGTATGGTACAAACTGCCAGAGGAGGCAGTGAGGCAGGGACTATTGCAATATTTAATAAACAATTAGACAGGTACATGGATAGGACAGATTTAGAGGGATATGGGGCAAATGTAGACAGGTGGAACTAGTGTAGACGGGACAAGTTGGGCCTGTTTCCATGCTGTATGGCTCTATGACAGAGTGCCTATTGCAGACATAGTGTAGGAAAGCATATCAGTGGTGAATCATGCAGTAAGAAGGTATCTTTGTACAAATGACAACATCATTTGTGACACTCTTCACTGCTGTGATATCCCTCCCCTCCCCCCCGGGCTAGTTTAGGAAAGGTTGACACCTGTACGTAATGATTAACAAGGCTGCCTTCCACCTGACAGTTGTGACCTGTGCTTCCCATTAGGTGTGGACACCATGGCAAATTACGAACACGTCCTTCGCAAACTCCGCTACCGCCACTGGGACACCGCATCCATTTTTGATCGGAAGTTTCATCTCACCTGCTCAGAGCTCAATGGACGTTACACAAGCAATGAATTCAACTTGGAGGTGAGAAAAAGGAGAAAATGACAGCTCCGGGTTTACAGATCGAGACAGCTGAAGTGTTCAGGTCAGGTGAAGCAGAGCTTCTCAATACGCGAGTGTTGTATGTAATGTACTTGGTAAGCATTCATGCACTAGCACTGTCAGTGGCTGGGACTGTGAGAATCGATTTGATACGATGATTATTGACCACTTTGTTTTTCCTTTATCCAGGTGAATGTTCTGCACACCATTAATCCTATGGATCATTTTAATCACGTGGTTGCTCAACCTCAGTTCCTACAGTCTATCCATCATTCCCTGCCTGACCTCCCAGGTCACAACCTTAACACTGCTCATAACTCAGGTAATGCAACAGTTGCCTTGCCAAGAAAGACACAGTGAGTGACTTTGTTTAAAGAAATGGTGATATCAATATTTATACAGCCTAAATTATTAATGCCACACAATTCATCCCTGCAGCATCGGGGTGAAGTTTGAACTGTATCCAACATGCATGTTGACAGAACAACCAGCTGACCTGTGGTGCCACTGCGATCTGTCATTGATGTAGATTGTTGTTTTCATCTTTGATTTTACAGCAGTGTGTGACACCAGCTGGCAATGCAAGCTCTTGGCACAAACAACCCCAGATTTCTGCCACGTTGCTGCACTCGTTGAATCTCAGTCTGAAGAAGGGTCTCGACCCAAAACGTCACCCATTCCTTCCATTCAGAGATGCTGCCTGTCCCGCTGAGTTACTCCAACATTTTGTGTCTATCTCATGACTATATCTCATCAGCTTATGTTGCCTTTTGTCTGCACAAGCACGGCTGTAGAGTTGCGAGGGAAATGTGCATGCAATCCCAGGATCACCTCACTCATTCAGCGGCTAAGCACTGGTCAGCCAATGATGCATGCAGCTGTGACAATACATCATGGGAACAGGCCCTTTGGCCTAATCCATGTTTCTGTCGAAATGTTCCATGTACCTGCCCCAACTACCCCCTCCGGCAACTAATTCCATATAGCGACCACTCTATATATAAAAATGTTGCCCCTCAGGTTCCTATTAAATCTTTCCCCCTCATCTTTGAAACAGTGTACAATGTTTCTACAGCTGCACTCAAGCCCAGAACAACCACCCATGCTCTCATGAAAAACTGACACTTAGAGTCACACAACCCTCCGGCCCAACTCGTCCTTGCCGACCAAGATGCCCCATCTAAGCAAGGTCCGTTTCCTTGTGTCGGGCCCATATACCTCTGAACCTTTCATAGAAACATAGAAATTAGGTGCAGGAGTAGGCCATTCGGCCCTTCGAGCCTGCACCGCCATTCAATATGATCATGGCTGATCATCCAACTCAGTATCCCGTACCTGCCTTCTCTCCATACCCTCTGATCCCCTTAGCCACAAGGGCCACATCCCCCTCTTAAATATAGCCAATGAACTGGCCTCACTACCTTCTGTGGCAGAGAATTCCACAGATTCACCACTCTCTGTGTGAAAAATGTTTTCTCATCTTGGTCCTAAATGATTTCCCCCCTTATCCTTAAACTGTGACCCCTTGTTCTGGACTTCCCCAACATCGGGAACAATCTTCCTGCATCTAGCCTGTCCAACCCCTTAAGAATTTTGTAAGTTTCTATAAGATCCCCCCTCAATCTTCTAAATTCTAGCGAGTACAAACCGTCAGCAGCCTCAGTGCCTCTGGGGAACCATTGCGCACTAGGTCCAAATTCCAATGGATAAGCTCTGCTGAAAGCCGTCAGATCCAATCCCCTAAAGGATGCAAGAACATTACAGTCAAGAGTAAATGGATCTGCTGTGGAGATATCAGTCATTCTGCATTACGTCAATTAACCTGAACCAACCTGAGCAGCCCATTTGTTTAAAGGATGTCAACAAATTGCATTGGCTACCAGTTAAAACTTCAGATGAGAACCTTATATTTGAAGTTGTATCTGGCCAGCATTTTGAACATATTAACAGAATTGTAAAACATTGATAATTACCTCAAGAAATTCTGTAACAATATTTATTTAATTCTCAGTCACCTAATCTAGCTTCTCTCTTCCCAAGTCTTAAGCACCATGTGAATTAGTCTTCAAGGAGATCCACAACCCCACTGCCAAGCAACCAACTCGTCTTCCTGGACTTGTTGGCTTTTGCCCCACTGAATCAGGGCCGTTTGGCCCATCAAGTCCTTGCCGACTATCATCATTCCATCCACCCCACGCATCCCAACCAGCCCAGATTCTAAGTTATCCACACACTGGAGATTTACCGTGACCAATCTGCTCATCTAAGGCAGCTCGATGGCGCAGCAATAGAGTTGCTGCCTTACAGCACCACAGACCTGGGTTTGATCCTGACTACGGGGTCGGTCTGTACAGAGTTTGTAAATTCTCCTGGGACTGCGTGGGTTTTCTCCGGGTGCTGGGTTTTAAACGGAAGAATGGTGACCTATGTAAATTGGGATCCAAAGTAACTTCTCTCCCTGACAACCTTCCACCTACAATCCCTTTATGATTTCTGAACTGCTCATTTGATCCACTTTAATGTACCCCAATTTTCACTACTCAACCATAGGTGGATAGGTCTGGGTAACTTAGTCATTACCTCTGTTTCCAACCCAAAATATTGCCTACCCATGTTCTCGGATGATGCTGCCTGACCCATTGAGATTCTCCAGCACTTTGTTAGAGGCTCTGTAATTACCTCCTTACTACTATTAGCCTCTCTTTCCTCCTTTACAAAGTTCCTTAAAGCTTACCTCTTTCACCCAGCCACACAGACACACAGAAGAAGGGTTTTGGCCCGAAACGTTGCCTATTTCCTTCGCTCCATAGATGCTGCTGCACCCGCTGAGTTTCTCCAGCTTTTTTGTGTACACACATATATCTTCTTGGGTGTCTTGGTGTCAATTTGTTTTTAGATAGTGAAGTGCCTTGATATAGCTAACTGCAATAAGCCAATGTGTAAGTACAAACTACCATTGGAATTGCCAAATTACAAAGGAGTAAATATCCATTTTAATATATTTCCTGGATGTATTAAAAAAATATTTGCCTTACAAAATTGCAAAAATACAATTATATATCCGAGTTAGTAATTAAGTTAGACACAAAAAGCTGAAGTAACTGAGCAGGTCAAACAGCATCTCTGGAGAAGATGGATAGGTGATGTTTATCTAAATGGTGGCCGACTAGGAAAAGGGGAGATGCAGCGAGACCTGGGTGCCATGGTACATCAGTCATTGAAAGTAGGCATGCAGGTGCAGCAGGCAGTGAATAAAGCGAATGGTATGTTGGCTTTCATAGCAAAAGGATTTGAGTATAGAAGCAGGGAGGTTCTACTGCAGTTGTACAGGGTCTTGGTGAGACCACACCTGGAGTATTGCGTACAGTTTTAGTCTCCAAATCTGTGGAAGGACATTATTGCCTTATATAGAGGGAGTGCAGAGAAGGTTCACCAGACTGATTCCTGGGATGTCAGGACTGTCTTATGAAGAAAGACTGGATAGACTTGGTTTATACTCTCTAGAATTTAGGAGATTGAGAGGGGATCTTATAGAAACTTACAAAATTCTTAAGGGGTTGGACAGGCTAGATGCAGGAAGATTGCTCCCGATGTTGGGGAAGTCCAGGACAAGGGGTCACAGCTTAAGGATAAGGGGGAAATCCTTTAAAACCGAGATGAGAAGAACTTTTTTCACACAGAGAGTGGTGAATCTCTGGATCTCTCTGCCGCAGAGGGTAGTCGAGGCCAGTTCATTGGCTATATTTAAGAGGGAGTTAGATGTGGCCCTTGTGGCTAAGGGGATCAGAGGGTATGGAGAGAAGGCAGGTGCGGGATACTGAGTTGGATGATCAGCCATGATCATATTGAATGGCGGTGCAGGCTCGAAGGGCCGAATGCCCTACTCCTGCACCTAATTTCTATGTTTCTATGTTTCTTCAGACAGATTGGAGTAGGGAGAGTGGGGAAACAAAAGTAGAAGCAAAGAAAAAAAAAGAGCAAATCAAGGCCGGCAAGATAACCTTAGGCAAGGAGGTTCCCCGATAGGCTGCCAGTTGGCTAGAGACAGATGTGAGTCCAAAAGGGTTACCTAGTTGTGAACTGTGGACTAGTTAATCAACTTTTAGTGGGTAAATTATCCATTGGGTTGTCATGGTCATGTATTGAAATCTTTGTTGCAGCCCAAGTCTCTGGTAAAATGAGTTTCACTACCAGTAATACTGAAGATGCTTGTAAACGGTACTCGATAGCCATTTTCAATGATAAATATAATGCATTGTCACAAAATTGATTGCCAAAAGTGCAGTAGCATGATTTCATTTCACAATTCCCAAAGATTGTAAGCTATAAATCAGAGAATTGTAAAATTATACATCTTTTCGAATTGCAAATAGTTTTAATGCCTGGTATCATTTTTACTGCGTTTTATTAGGCTTGTAATTCAGCTTGTTTTAATATCTTCCATCAGTGTACTCTACAAGGCTAGTTTGTTTTTTTCTGAAACGGCAGAAGAGGTGTGAAAGGCATTGAACTGTGCATTACACTGCTGGTCACAGGCTTCCAATCTGAAGTGCATCCCTCCATTATCACTCTGACTCCTACCACCAATCCAACTGAGCATGAATTAATATTGCAGTTTATAACAGCAAGAGCAATGAACTTCTTTCATGCAGCTATATTTAATATTTTATTAATATCCAATCTGCCCAACTACTGACAAACCTGCATTGCATGATAATGCAAGACCCACTGTACATCTCATCCATTTGTCAATTTTTTAAATTATACTTTCCCATTTAATAAGCAAGCTGCTCTATGGACAGTCTTTAGAGTCGAGCCAGACGTTTTCCTGGAAAAGATTGTGAGGTAAATGTTCAGATTGGGACCCTTCTTCAGACTGAGGAGGTCGCAACACAAAATAACATCTATTCATTTTCTCCAGAGATGTTGCCTGACCCGCTGCGTTACTCCAGCATTTTGTGTCTGTCTATCTTTGGTATAAACCAGCATCTGCTGTTCTTTGTTATTCTGCCATTCCAATTTGCATTCTAACCCGACTGGGAAGAAATGTTCACACAAAAAGGAAAAAACATTAATTCTTTTGCATGTTTTCTTTCAGCTTCGGATGTATCAAAGCACTTCAGTCATTGAAGTACATTTTTCGACTGGTCCCTGCTGTAGCATTGCTGTCACTTAGTATTAATGCCCAAGTGTCCACTGGTTCATTTATTTTGAGTGTTCACATGATATACTTGCCTGCTTATAATATTGTTCATCTTCCACACTCATTCCTGCTCCATGTCCTTTACAAAATAATGCTTCAACATATCAAAAACCATACACTGCCTAAAAACAATGTCAATGTTTATTCTTGCCAAGCCTTGTATTATGAGGGGAAATTGAAAAGACTAGGCTTGTATTCACTGGAGTTTAGAAGGATGTGGGGATACCTTATAGAAATATATAAAGTTATAAAAGGACTGGACAAGCTAGATGCAGGAAAAATGTTCCCAATGTTGGGCGAGCCCAGAACCAGGGGCCACAGCCTTAGAATAAAGGGGAGGTCATTTAAGACTGAGGTGATAAAAAAAGTTTTCACCGTGGGAGTTGTGAATTTATGGAATTCCCTGCCACAGAGGGCAGTGGAGGCCAAATCACTGGATGGATTTTAGAGAAAGTTAGATAGAGCTCTCGGGCTAGAGGAGACAAAGGATATGGGGAGGAGGCAGGCACGGGTTATTGATAGGGGACGATCAGCCTTTATCACAATGAATGGCGGTGCTGACTCGAAGGGCTGAATGGCCTCCTCCTGCACCTATTTTCTATGTTTCTAAGCCAGAGAATGTTTAGGTTTGTTTAGAGATACAGCGCAGAAACAGTCCCTTTGGCCCACTGAGTCCGTGCCGACAAGCGATCCCTATACACTAGCATGATCCTACACTCTAGGGATAATTTACAATCTTTACTGAAGCCAATTAACTTCAAACCTCTGTGTCTGTGGAGTGTGGGAGGAAACCGGAGCACCTGGGGAAAACCCACGTTGTCACGGGGAGAACATAGAAACTCTGTTCAGACAGCACCCGTAAACAGGATTGAACCCGGGTGTCTGGTACTGCAAGGCAGCACGCAGCAACTCCACTGCTCCACCACCCTGATGCCCCATGTAATGGTTTAAATATTTGTAATAACGAAGAATGAATTGCAATAGAAACATAGAAACATAGAAAATAGGTGCAGGAGGAGGCCATTCGGCCCTTCGAGCCAACACCACCATTCATTGTGATCATGGCTGATCGTCCCCTATCAATAACCCGTGCCTGCCTTCTCCCCATATCCCCTGACTGCACTAAACCCTAGAGCTCTATCTAACTCTCTCTTAAATCCATCCAGTGACTTGGCCTCCACTGCCCTCTGTGGCAGGGAATTTCATAAATTCACAACTCTCTGGGTGAAAACATTTTTTCTCACCTCAGTCTTAAATGACCTCCCCTTCATTCTAAGACTGTGGCCCCTGGTTCTGGACTCTCCCAACATTGGGAACATTTTTCCTGCATCTAGCTTGTCCAGTCCTTTTATAATTTTATATGTTTCTATAAGATCCCCCCTCATCCTTCTAAACTCCAGTGAATACGATGGTTGATCTTTTCTGGAATCTCCCCTTGTGTGTTTTTGCTTAGCCCATGCTCATGCAGGCAGGGCTGAGCCTAGGTGAAAACCACCACTTGGTTGATTAAAATGAATGAATGATTGATTGATTGATTGATTGATTGATTGATTGAATGAATGAATGAATGAATGAATGAATGAATGAATGAATGAATGAATGAATGTAGGTATAAGTTTATTGGCCAAGTATTCACATACAAGGATTTTGCCTTGGTGCTCCGCCCACAACATGACATAGAGTGACAGTTATGAATGACACGCAAAACATTAATAATAAAACATTATTGATTAAACAATGTGAATTAAGTAAAATACCAGAGCAAACTGTACCAATGGATGGCTAAAAAAAACATCCTTGCATGAACATCACCTTAATTCAGGCTGAATAAATTGCTTAATTACTAGGAAGGTCAAGTAGAAACAAGGAACTGCAAATGCTGGTTTATACCAAAGATAGACACAAGGGCCATAGACATAGACACAGAAAATAGGTGCAGGAGGAGGCCATTCGGCCCTTTGAGCCGAATTGCCCAAAGGGAAATACGAGGTGCTGTTCCTCCAATCTGCATGTGTCCTCACTCTGGCCTTCCCCCTTGCCCATTTCCTCCACCCTAGTCATTTTACCAGTTCCAGAGTTCTCCACATTGTATCCCTCTAGAGATCTCGCCTTCTCTGGCCGACAAAGGGCCAACCAGGCACTGCACAGCCAGAGGTCATTTGTGGCTGGTTCTGATTGGTGCCAGTCTGTTCTCGCCTTCACCCCACACCACCCCCCTCCCCCCTCACCCCACCCCACTCCCACCCTACGTTCAGTCTGAGGAAGGGTCCCGACCTGAAACATCACCCATCCTTTTTCTCCAGCAAGGTAAAGTAGATCGCTTTTGGGATTTATTGTCCAATGGGATTTGTCTGGGACTAAGTTTCAAAAAATGAGGACATTTAAACCATTTGTAAGCCCAACACCTTGTAATTCATACTCATGAAATGATTCATAATTACCAAAGCCAATTCACATACAAGGAATTTGCCTCGGTGCTCCACCCACAAGTGACAAGGGGTCACAGCTTAAGGATAAGGGGGAAATCCTTTAAAACCGAGATGAGAAGAACTTTTTTCACACAGAGAGTGGTGAATCTCTGGAACTCTCTGCCGCAGAGGGTAGTCGAGGCCAGTTCATTGGCTATATTTAAGAGGGAGTTAGATGTGGCCCTTGTGGCTAAGGGGATCAGAGGGTATGGAGAGAAGGCAGGTACGGGATACTGAGTTGGATGATCAGCCATGATCATATTGAATGGCGGTGCAGGTTTGAAGGGCCGAATGGCCTACTCCTGCACCTAATTTCTATGTTTCTATGTTTCTAATTCCTATTAAAAAAAAAAATGGAACCTCCTCCTGAATGCTGGATATCAAGTGATTTACGATGACAGATTCCTGGTTTAAGGATTTAAATCTTTATTTTCTCTCCATTCCAGGGAATGTAACCAAATGTTTTTCTTTTCCTTTGAAATGTAGGTATTCCCAGCGCGGCAACCATCGTCATTGTGGTGTGTATTAGTTTCCTCGTCTTCATCATTGTTCTGGGGGTCTTCAGGATTCGGACAGCATTCCAGCACAGTAATCGGGAGAATGAGAGTGGGAAAGAAAATGAAATGGATTGGGATGACTCTGCTCTCACCATTACTGTCAACCCAATGGAGGTGAGTGATAAGTTCATCAATTCATACATGCTAGGAGCAGAAATAGGCCATTCGGCCCATCAGGTCTGCTCTACCATTCATTCATGGCTGATCTATCTAACCCCAATCTGATGTGAGAAGCTGGCTTGGAGAATATAGAGAAGTACAGCATTCTTGGCCCACAATGTCGGTGCCAAACCTAATGCCAAGATAAACAAATCTTCTTGGACCATGTCCTTTCATTTCCTGTATATCCTTCGTCCAACCCCTTAATCCATCTTAAATGCCACTATCTTAGCTGCCTCTACCACCACCCATGGTGGCATGTTCCAGGCACCCACCACCCTCCGTGTAAAACAAAACATGCCCCCGTACATCTCCCTTAAACATTCCTGCTCTGACCATGACCTATAAAAACATAGAAACATAGAAATTAGGTGCAGGAGTAGGCCATTCGGCCCTTCGAGACTGCACCGCCATTCAATATGATCATGGCTGATCATCCAACTCAGTATCCTGTACCTGCCTTCTCTCCATACCCCCTGATCCCTTTAGCCGCAAGGGCCACATCTAACTCCCTCTTAAATATAGCCAATGAACTGGCATCAACTCCATTCTGTGGCAGAGAATTCCAGAGATTCACCACTCTCTGTGTGAAAAATGTTTTTCTCATCTCGGTCCTAAAAGATTTCCCCCTTATCCTTAAACTGTGACCCCTTGTTCTGGACTTCCCCAACATCGGGAACAATCTTCCTGCATCTAGCCTGTCCAACCCATTAAGAATTTTGTACATTTCTATAAGATCTCCTCTCAATCTTCTAAATTCTAGCGAGTACAAGCCGAGTCTATCCAGTCTTTCTTCATATGAAAGTCCTGACATCCAAGGAATCAGTCTGGTGAACCTTCTCTGTACTCCCTCTATGGCAAGAATGTCCTTCCTCAGATTATGCTTTCTAGTCTTTGACATTTCCACCCTGGGAAAAAGGTTGTGAAGGTCTACACTGTTCCTCTTATAATTTTCTAATCTTCTATCAAGTTTTCTCTCAACATTTAAAGCTACTCACCTACAAATTTAAATCACAGTAACACTGATCTTTTCATTGCTGAGAAAATGAAAATTGAGTAACTCCAGCGTAAATAATGTTTGCAAATATTACCAGGTCACATTATGTACATTAAGAAGTTAACTAGGTACTTCCTTTTGATGGTCATCTCAATGGCTCTGCTTCACGGTCCACATTAGAACCTAACTGATGATATAATTCTTCATGCATTGTAGAAAATTGCAAGAGTGGCTGGACAATGTTGACATTATATGTTGATAGAATGGAGCGGCTGGGCTTGATTCACTGGAATTTATGGATGGGAGGAGATCTTATTGAAACATATAAGATTACTAAGGGTTTGGACACGTTAGAGGCAGAAAACATGTTCCCGATGTTGGGGGAGTCCACAACCAGGGGCCACAATTTAAGCATAAGGGGCAATTTTGTTCAGACTTCGGTCTGAATGACAATAAAAGGCTATCTATCTATCTATCTAAGCCATTTAGAACAGAGATGAGGAACAACTTTTTCACACAAAGAGTTGTGAGTGTGGAATTCTCAGCCTCAGAGGGCGGTGGAGGCCGGTTCTCTGGATGCATTCAAGAGAGAGCTAGATAGGGCTCTTAAAAATAGCGGAGTCAGGGGATATGGGGAGAAGGCAGGAATGGGGTACTGATTGGGAATGATCAGTCATGATCACATTGAATGGCAGTGCTGGCTCGAGGGGCTGAATGGCCTACTCCTGCACCTATTGTCTATTGTCTTGCAGTAATGCCACTCCAGTACACCCATTAGGTATGTAGAGATTCCCAGACAAACATAACTGAAGGAATATGGAAGCAAATGAAAACCAGAAATGCTAAATGCTGGAAAGCCAAAATAATAACAGAAAATGCTGGCAAATCTCAGCAGATTAGTGAGCAATTGTGCATAGAGAAAGACAGAGTTAACATTTCAAGTCAAGTACCCTGCTGAGTATTTCCAGCACTTACTTTTATTTCAAACATAGGAGTAATAACACTTTAAGCACCTGGATATCCAATGAGTTTTTATGTATGTTAAGGCAAAAGGATGACTAGCAAGGGCCCCTCAGCTACCAAAGTGGCCTCAATATGTGGAACCATAGGAGATAGACAAGGTCCTCAATAAATATTTATCCTGTTTTTAATGTGGAGAAAGCAAGTTCCAGTGTATGGGATGATTGTTGGTTGGCGCGGACTCGGTGGGCCAGAGGGCACTGTTTCCATGCTGTACTTCAAGTCTTATGCCCCTGTCCCACTTAGGAAATCTGAACGGAAACCTCTGGAGACTTTGCGCCCCACCCAAGGTTTCCGTGCGGTTGCCGGAGGTTGCAGGTGGTTGCCAGAGGTTGCAGGTAGTGGAAGAAACCAGGGAGACTGACGAAAACCTCCGGGAACCGCACGGAAACATTGGGTGGGGCGCAAAGTCTCCAGAGGTTTCCGTTCAGGTTTCCTAAGTGGGACAGGGGCATAAAGTTCACCACTCTCACTGAGATGCACCTTCTCCTGTCTGGTGATTTTTGTTCAGAACTATGAAGACCTGGGGCACAGCGAGCAGGACAGCGATGATGAAGAGGAGGAGGAGGAGGAGGAGGAAGGCGAGGAGGACGATATAACGAGTGCCGACTCAGAGGAAAGCGAGGGAGAGGAAGAGGCAGAGCAGGGGGGAGACCAACAAAACGTCACCAGGAGGGAGCAGCTAGAATGGGATGATTCAACACTTCCCTATTAAAAGGCCTCAAATCTTCAATTGATATGTTAATGCCCAGCAGTGTTTGAAAAAAAAAAATGGTATGATCAGAGTTGATTTAGAATACTGTTCATGGTAAGTAGGGTGTGAAGAACTTTCAGGTTGTTTACCAAATTATTAAGTGATTTGCAGTGACATATCTGGGTCCAAGAGTTGACATTAGTTATAATAATGCCTGTCTTTCTTTTGTTATATCTGGGTGTTCATTGTGTGGTTACCTGAATGTTCTATCTTTGCACCAAGAACTATTAACTTTGTGAAACCATGTACTGGTATCTGTAATTTGAAATTTTCTGAAGTACTTTATTTATTTATTTGTAATAAAAAAAAACACTTTCTCTGGTGGGTCATATGCCGAAGGCAGAAAGTTAAAAATTAAAAGTCAAATTTTATATTTCATGATGATGTAAATACCATATTTAAATGAATCAAACGAAAGCAGTTGCTCAGATGATGTCTGCTCCAAGGCTTATCTGTTGAAATTAAGTTAAATAATTATTAATTCACATAGCTTTTGAGCCACAAACAAGGTTTTGCCTCTACTGAGATATCAATAGACCTGTTTGAGATCGCATATTTCCTTTGATAGATTTAACAAGACAAACTGGAATTATTTTAGGGGAAAGTGCTGGACAGATTTTTTTCTTTTATACAACAGGTTTAATCTAAGGCAAGTGATGAAGTGCTGGTTGAGATACTTCTTTGATCAAGTGAAAGGTTGGCCAAGCACCTGCTTTTTTCCTGCAACTGGCAGCTCTTGGGTTGACAAGAAGTACATGTATTTACAAGGTACTTGGTGTACATCAAGTACTCCTTGCCATGTTATCTGTTTTGCCAGACCAACAGAGGCCATGGGTCAATGGGAACAGATATGCCGGCTCTGGCGGGTCACGGAGTTCTAGAGAGCCAGTCACAGGTGGCAAATTTGACCTGCCGATTGTCCGTAGTGGTCAACTATGGGAATGGAACTACTGGCTCCGATCAAGCTGGAATTCCAGAGCCCCAGACGCAGGGACAAATGTCTCCCTCTGATCAGCACCGAAGTCCCAATGAGGTGAAGGTCAGCCTCCTTACCTGGCCTAGGTGCCACATTTTCAGGGGGACTTCATGTGTGCTCTTGTGATTTTGTCGGAGTTGAAGGAGGCACCGGAACATCAGTTGGTGGACCTGTGACAGCCTAAGTGGAATAACAACTTGCAATATGGTAGTTCCATTAGTTCCCAAAAATCCCAGCAAGATACAAGTCCTCAACTAACTCGTTCCTCTTGAAAATATAGTGTTGAAACTCTCCTATAGCATGCAGTAACGGATGGCTCCCGGACTGAGCCCAACTGGACCTGAATGGGTGTTGAGTTTGGGCTGGTCAGGTATTTAAAGAAGTCCTCAGGCACGATTGGGTTACAGTTGATCCATCAGGTTCAGGTTGGGTGTAAAAATGTTATAACGCCATCTCCATATCCAGTTGTATCATTTATGCATCCGTTTTATTGATTGAGATTTTGTTGATTGCGAGTCACATTTTTGTGTCTTTGTTGCCAGTCCGTCGGATTTTAAGGTTCCTGTTGAGTTTCTTTTGCGATTTGGTCCCTTCATTCCCGCTGGCAGACACTAAAAAGTTTATTTTGTTGGGAATCGGAAACTCAGAGCTTTATAACACTGTAAAGCTCACAGATAGAAAAATAACCATGTCATCGTGGGAACAGGCAAGACAAGCAAAGGACTTAAAGTTTGTTTTCATTTTAATTCCATCTTTTGTTATTCCAGTCCTTTATATGTTGATTAATGTACCACCCTTACCCACCCCTCATGTGCATTACAATATGACTTACATTTAGTGAATAATGCAATTGGATCTTATTTACCACAATCTAATTTTGTCCTTATTAGGATAGTTTAAATATATTAAAAATACATTTATATTAAATTCTAGTTGTTTAATGACAAAAGGAAACTTGGATATTAAGGTTATGTTGTGTCAATATAGATAACTGGACATTAACCACAAATACAGTGCAAACCGTTACGATTAAGATTGAAGAACACAAATTAACAAGTTCTCTGAAGTGTCTAGTTGCAGATAAGCCACTAAAGTTCATTCTATGTGCAGACTCATGGGTCACAATGGTTGTTGTTGTTCATGAATACCACTGCAGGAATACGACCTCGTGATTTATTTTCCCAAAGTCCCAGAACCAGTGTCAATTTTACTCTTAAAGTTCACTCATTAGTTGTCAAGAGCAGTAATTTCAACTGTACCTGTTGAAGTTAATTTGGAATCCATTTAGAAGCACAGGAGGAAAAGACTCCACCATAATGTATTGAAGCAGAGATACACATTGTAACTCCAGTTCATATTTATGAATCTACAATAAGGAACAGCTTTTATTCAAGAAGCAAAATTGGTTTTCTTGGACACACTGGTACACAAGTCTCAAATATTTTCTTACTATGTAGGAATACTTTTTTGTTCAGAGTCTATGATAAGTTTTCAGAGCATTCCCATTAATCCCATTTCCCTATAACCTATTCCTTCTCACATGCCCCATCAACTCCCACCAACCACCCATGTTAATTTACAACACTACTTAAGCTACTTACTGTTGCGTCTGAAGGGTGCAGAGGTGAGGCAGGTGACAGGAAGACCGTGCAAACTCTGCTGTGTGCTAGAGTCAAACCAGTCACTGGAGCTATGCAGCAGCACCAACTACTGTGCCTTGTCTTTCTGCTCTTCAGCATGTCCCTCAGCATTGAGTACACCTTCCTTCCATTCCATTCCATGGTTTTGCTACCCAGCTGAAGAGACTTCTGTGGATCCACAGACACTGCTAGGTGACATATCATGCAGCTGACACAGAATGAGAATGAGTTTCTGAGGTCAGCTTAATTTGAGAAGAATTCTTCTTAATCCCTCTTGGTGAATGGAGTCAATTATTTTTGCAAGGTTGAAAATAGGGCAAGTGCAAGCTTTGATAACGTTCCTAGCATTTTGCGTGTATTCATTGCAGAGTACTGGGTGGCACAGTGGCACGTCGCCAGAGACCCAGATCCGACCCGGACTACAGGCGCTGACAGTACGGCGTTTATACGTTCTCCCCGTGACCGAGTAGTTGTTCTCCGGGTGCTCTGGTTTCTTCCCACACTCCAAAGACATACAGGTTTGTAGGTTAACTGGCTTCTGTAAATTGTCCCTATAGTGCACGATGATGATCGGTGGATGGTGCAGACTCTGTGAGCCGAAGGGCCTGTTTCCACGCTGTATGTCTGAAGTCTAAAGATGATGTCCATTGCACGGTAGGGAGGATCACTGAAGTGCCAGGCAGCAGCGAGGGGGTCCTCATTATCACTATAATCGGGTTTTACAGCTTTCATTAAAATGGTGGTGACTACTTTCTCCCCGAGATCCTCTTTCAAACCTTTCCTCGTCCCATCAGATGGGGAATGAGATCGTGAATCTGAGCCCAAATTACTTCTCCACTATATCTTTTAGTATTTCTGAGGAGATTTGGGGAACCATATCTGAGGAAGGATGTGCTGGCTGTGGAGAAGGTCCAGGAGAGGTTTACAAGAATGATCCCAGGAGATTAACATATGATGAGCGTTTGACGGCACTGGGCCTGTAAGCACTGGAGTTTAGAAGAATGAGATTGGACCTCAGTGAAAGGTTCGGATAGAGTGGATACGGAGAGGATGTTTCCACTAGTGGGAGATTCCAGGACTAGAGATTATAGCCTCAGAATTAAAGGACTTTCTTTTAGGAAGGAGGGAGGCTTTTTTTTAGTCCGAGGGTGGTGAATCAGTGGAATTCTTTGCCACAGAAGGCTGTGGAGGCAGTCAGCGGATATTTTAAGGCAGGGATAGATAGATTCTTGATCAGTACGGGTGTCAGAGGTTATGGGGAGAAGGCAGGAGAATGGGGTTAGGAGGGAGAGATAGATCAGCCATGATTGAATGGCGGAGTAGACTTAATGGGCCAAATGGCCTAATTCTGCTCCTATCACTTATGATTTCAGCGGTTCCAGTTCTAGGCGTGGAATTAGGCTATTTGGCCCATCAAGACTACTCCGCCATTCAATCACAGCTGATCTATCTCTCCCTCTCAACCCCAATATCCTGCCTTCTCCTCATAACCCCTGAAACCCCTACTAATCAAGAATCTGTCAATCTCGGCCTGGAAAATATCCATCGACTTGGTCTGCACATCCATCCGAGGCAAAGAATTCCACAGATTCGCCATCCTCGGACTAAAGAAATTCCTTCTTATCTCCTTTCTAAAAGGGATGGCCTTTTAGAATAATGAGAGTCATTGTCTTTCCTCAGCTGCTTTCACACAGATGTTGGTGAATATGTGGAACAGTTTGCCGGAGGCAGATATTGTTGCAAAGTTTAAAAGGCATTTGTATTGTATTGTATTTCAATGACTACACAGCCAGGCTGGTGGAATGTGTTATCAGTACAGCTCGGTACAGGTTCCAACATTTCATCAACATTAAACATATATCATAGATATACATACAGACAGACACATTACACAATACATAAGGGCCATGCTTATTCTTATTCCTCACCGTACAGAGTTTAAAATGTTAATTGCAGTGGGAATGAAACTGTTTTTGAAGCGGTTTGTTTTGGAGGCAATTGTCCTGTAGCGCCTCCCAGAGGGCAGTAGCTGAAAGGCATGGTGAGTAGGATCAGAGATGACCTTGCAGGCCCTGTGTAGTGTCCGTTTGTGATAGAGTGATTCCAGAGATGATAGGGGTAAGCCAATAATTTTTGATGCTCTGTTGATGATGCGCTGTAATTTCTTCCGGGAGAGTGAATCGAGGCTGCCGAACCAGACTGTGATGGATGGAGTGAGGATGCTTTCAATGATGGCTGTATAGAAGCGGAGCATGAGATGAGACCTTACTCTGAACTTCCTGATATTTAAATAAATACAAGGATAGGAAAGGCGTAGAGGGATGCGAGCGTAGGGTGGGCAAATGGAATTAACGTAAAAAGGTATTGCGGTCAGAGTGAGGGCATAAAGGGGTCGGTTCCTGTACCAGATGATTATACAATTCAATGCAGGTTTTAAGATAGTGAAGTTAATGGAAAAAAATGGTTATTAATTGATTACATGCAAATTAAATAGACTCAATACTTTAAAACATCCTTGTAGCCATTAAAAAAAAAATCTTGAAAAAATCTGTCAATATAGCTGTGGCAACATGTACAGCAGTATCATGTACAGACTTGGTCACTGATTTATAAAAGAAGGAAGGTTTGGAAAAGGTGCACAGGAGGTTTACCGGGATGTTGGGTGGATTAGAGAGTAATGAGCCTGTCCCACTTACTCGACATTTTAGGTGACTACAGGAGACATTTTGACACAATGAAGAGCAGCGAGAATCCTCGTGACGTGGGTGCAGTGGTGGTGGGTCGCCAGGAGGTCGTAGGTTGTCTCAGGTACTGAGCGGTGAATTTCATTCGCTTATTGGGGGAAAAAAAACTGTAAACAGTAATTTTCAGGACCAAGGATAACCAACCGGTAATGTTAATGTCCACCGAGCTTCACAGCCGTGTATCTCCACTACCTCTCCCCACCCCGCCTCCCCCTTCATTTAAAGGACTTAAGTGACCCTTCCCGTACGCTGTGCTTTCACCGTCTTAATTAAGGGTCTGTCCCACTTTCCCGAGCTGCTCACGAATTCTCCCGAGTTTTCCCCTTGACTCAAACTACGGGAATGTTCATAACATGTCCATTGGAGGCCGTAGATATATCGTAGCGGCTCGTTATGTCAGCCGCAGGTACTCGGGGCATCAGGAAGGCGGGACGTTTTTTCCAGCATGACAAAAAATATCCATGAGTAAAAAGATAGTCGGGAGGAGAAAAATTACAACATTTAACCCCCCGAGTACGTACGGCTGACATAACGAGCCGCTACGAGATATCTACGGACCCGTTACAAACATTTTCTGAATGGCAGGCGGTGACTAGTGGGGTACCGCAAGGCTCAGTGCTGGGACCCCAGCTGTTTACAATATATATTAATGATTTGGACGAGGGAATTGAATGCAACATTCAAGTTTGCGGATGACACTAAGCTAGGGGGCAGTGTTAGCTGTGTGGAGGATGCTAGGAGGCTGCAAGGTGACTTGGATAGGCTGGGTGAGTGGGCAAATGCATGGCAGATGCAGTATAATGTGGATAAATGTGAGGTTATCCACTTTGGTGGCAAAAACAGGAAAGTAGAGTATTATCTGA
The DNA here is from genome assembly GCF_028641065.1 of Leucoraja erinaceus. NCBI lineage: Eukaryota > Metazoa > Chordata > Chondrichthyes > Rajiformes > Rajidae > Leucoraja > Leucoraja erinaceus. The sequence goes on from NC_073390.1 coordinate 54,162,595, forward strand.
ATGGTGGCCGATTAAGAAAAGGGGAGATGCAGCGAGACCTGGGTGTCATGGTACACCAGTCATTGAAAGTAGGCATGCAGGTGCAGCATGCAGTGAAAAAAGCGAATGGTATGTTAGCTTTCATAGCGAAAGGATTTGAGCAGGGAGGTTCGACTGCAGTTGTACAGGATCTTGGTGAGACCACACTTGGAGTATTGCGTACAGTTTTGGTCTCCAAATCTGAGGAAGGACATTATTGCCATAGAGGGAGTGCAGAGAAGGTTCACCAGACTGATTCCTGGGATGTCAGGACTGTCATATGAAGAAAGACTGGATAGACTTGGTTTATACTCTCTAGAATTTAGAAGATTGAGGGGGGATCGTATAGAAACCTACAAAATTCTTAAGGGGTTGGACAGGCTAGATGCAGTAAGATTGTTCCCGATGTTGGGGAAGTCCAGAACAAGGGGTCACAGTTTAAGGATAAAGGGGAAATCCTTTTTACACAGAGATTGGTGAATCTCTGGAGTTCTCTGCCACAGAATGTAGTTGAGGCCAGATCATTGGCTATATTTAAGAGGGGGTTTGATGTGGCCCTTGCGGCTAAAGGGATATGGGGGTATGGAGAGAAGGCAGGGATGGGATACTGAGTTGGATGATCAGCCATGATCATATTGAATGGCGGTGCAGGCTCGAAGGGCCGAATGGCCTACCCTGCACGTATTTTCTATGTTTCTATTCTCCGAGTTTGAATCAAGGGAAAAATTCGGGAGAATTCGTCAGAAGCTTGGGGAAGTGGGAGAGGCCCTTTACAGTGTTCATCGTGGTGCTTGTCTGGATCACATTGGCCTTGCACCGTGTGAATTTCACTCAGACAGTGCTCCCCCTCCCCCCCTGCATAACTGAAGGAAGAGCTGTGTGTATGTGTGCGTGTGTGTTCCACTCTGACAGTCACCGTTCCAGTGACCTGCTACGACCTGACAGTCGACTAAGTGGGACAGGCCCTTTATGAGTAGTGATGAGTAGTTGAAAAAGCTACAAAAATTGTTTCTCTGGCGTGTTGGGGGCTGAGGAGGAACTTGGTAGAGGTATTTAAAAGTATGAGCGAGGCAGACATGAAGCCGATATTGGTCCCAGGACGGAAATGTCAAATACTAGAGGTTTTTAAGTTCAAAAGGAGATGTGTGAGACATGTTTTAAATAAATGCAGTGGTGGGTGTCTGCAACATCCTGTCAGGCAGGAAGGAGATGGTGGAAGCAGACAATAGTGAGACATTTAGGCAAGCACATAAGTACGCTGTGAATGTTGCGATATGGACCATGTGCAGGTAGATCGAGTTAGTTTAATTATGCATCATGGTTGGCATGGACATCGTGGTCCGAAGGTTCTCAAACATTATAATTATACAGATGACAAATGTGTTAGTTGGAATGCTAAAGTATAACATTTAGATAGCTGACCCCCTATGTGTTACATCAGTTCGGATAATTAAATTTGTCCTTGTGGAATTCACTGGTCACTACCAAAACAAACAACAAATCTAGGATACTGAATAAAAATTAACCTAAAAAGTTCTGATGAAATGTAAATAAATATACACTTGTTTCCAATTGATTTCTTGAACCATGTAAATAATACTGCTTAGTTACAGAAAATGCCAATGCATTCTATTTTCTAGTAATCCAACTCCCCTGTAAAATGTGGAGGGAGTGTCACCAGTAATAAGAGTCTTAACGGATTAAGATTGGAATGATGAGCTACAAAAAAAATGGTGTTAAGTTGATTAATGGGAAACTGGTTAGGAGGTAGAAACACGGACATAAGGGAAGATGGGTGTGTGTGCATTCTAATCGACAAGACACAACCAGAGACTAACGTTCAGTAACAGGCAGTCAGCTTTTCACAATAACCGCTGGCCACAGTTCCAAGTACGGAGAACAAGACTTTTGTTAGGAGCTTTGTAAATAGATTGGAAAGTTGCAAATGGGTAATTAAAAGAGGAGTGAGAATATACAGCAAGTGATATTAGGTGTGAGGGAAAATAGTGCATCGTCAACTTTGAACTAACGAGAGAGAATGACCATTATATATGTTCTAAACGGTGACAGACAATGAATGCAAGGGAGATTTAAGAGCCCAAGTGGAGGAATCACTGAAGGCTCAGAGGAAGATAGTGCAGTGTATGAAAAAAAGGGTGCTTGAGATACGTGATGGCATGTATCAGCCGAGGAGGGTAGGAGTCAGTGTGTGAACAAACATGGAACTGCAGATGCTAGAAGCTGGAGTAACTCAGCGGGTCAGGCAGCATCTCTGGAGAAAAGGAATAGGTGACATTTTGGGTCGAGACCTTTCTTCAACCTGCCCTCACTCCCCTGGTCCAATCCTGAAAATCTTATGCATCGGGCACCACCAAGGTGCTCTGTACAAGGGCTACATAGACAGCCTCCATTTTCTTGGCTTGGTGCCATTGGCAAGGCAATGGATGAATACAGATACAATTAGAGCCTGGCAAAGCTATTTAGGGATATTGATAAAGTATTTCTTTAGAAAAAGGTAATTGAAGATATTAAACTCCCTCTCTCCCTAAAAATGTGGTTGGGGCCATCTCAATAGACATTTACAAAATTGAGATGTGAACATTTTTGGTTGATAGTAGCATGAAAGGCCAAGGGATTGCAACATAAATGGCCTTAATCTAACTGAATGGAGGAGAATATTTAAGGATTCATATAATCTACAGTACCCAGAATTCTGCTATGGTTATCTGTGAACAAAATTTGTGCAGCATTTGGCCAATGGACAACAGCTTCTCCTGGTCCTCAAGACAGTGCCATTGGTAAGCAAGGGTTAATGGGACACTCATAAACCATCACACTGGGTTGAGCCGACATTTTTTGCTCTGTATTTGTTTCATTTTAAATGTCAACGTAGCAACAGGATGTTGTGATGCAATAATTCATAATTAATCTCATCTCCATGCCAATTAAAAAGGCAACCACTTAATTATGGGTTTAAAGTTTGATCAGTATTGTGCTGAAAGGGAGGCATAGATTTTTTTTTATTGCCAGTGACAGATTTTGGAAACCATCAATCTGTAAATCTTTGTATTAAAAAAACAACCCTTTCTGCATTCATTTCATTTAATTAAAAAAAAGTTTCAGATATCTGCATCTGTCACTATACGCACAAATTATTCCTGATGCAACTGCTTAAAAGATCAGACACAATGGTAACATGGCCTCTAGTAAGCACATTCCAAAAAATAAACCCTTGCCTAAAGGGCAAGAAATAAACAGATTTGCTTTTCTTTTGACTTATAAAATGCCAATTGTTGACATCAGTACTTCACTAAAGCTTAATTAGATAAGTGTTGCTCGTGTGTGGACTTTGTGTATATGCAGAATAAAAAGATTTACTGTTATAACTTTAGTATTGTGGCTGTTGTAAGTTGATTTTTAATTTTTAAAGCAACTTGAGATTTACCATCCTGTACAGCATAAAATGGATGCCTGTTATTGTACTGCGGCAGTTTTCTATGCTAAAATAAATTTGTGAAAAATATCTGGCTTGCCATTAACATTGCCTGCAAATGTCAGCCCATAGATCTGACAATAAATATCTCAGAGAGTGCCAGATTTTGTTTCCCCTTTCTTTTGTAACATCCCTCTAGTGACTACACAATCTATCAAATGTAGAACAAATGGAGTTACAACACCAAAGAGGCTACAGTCATAGCACACTAGTAGGTCAAAAAATAAAATGTAACCTGCTAACAAGTTTGAAATAAAAGTATTCGCCCAGATTTGTTTTCTCTGTATCAGGTTATTGTGCGGATGGTGGTTTCTAGTGGATATTTTCATGCTAGAATGGAATGGAAATGGGTGGCCAGCAAGACCAATGTTGGCAGGGAACTAGGAAGATCATGAATAATTAAAAAAAAGATAACATTCTAGAATCTGCAACAACCCATGTATCATTTTCTGCCAGTAAAAATAGACTAGCTAACACGGAGAATATTTTCATAGTTATTTTCATTCTCCATTTTACATTTAGGAAATTGAGCAATTTTTATTTTTAATTTAAGAGGCTATCGCATTGTCAGTATGACGGAATGATTTTGTTACACAATTCAAGCAACATGGATTGTTGAATTTTCTGGATTTTACATTAATTATGCAGATAGATGTGGTGCCGGATCAGACTCTTCAGCATAGCAAGCAGTACTGACAATCAAAACCCCAGCCTCACGCATTCCCACCAGCTTCCCCCCGCCCCACACTGCCCACCATAGAATCTACTGCCCACCTACCGACGAGAGGCAATTTGCAAATTATTCTACTGGTCCACACATATTTGGGATGGGATTATTTCCCACAAAAGGCAATAAAAGACTGCCCTTTGAATCAAAGTCCATGTGAAAGTGAGATAATGAAGATGGGAGCCTAGGGGAGAAGAGGGGGGATATCGCAGTTGCATTTCTTGCTGAGTGCAACACTATGTATACATGGCCAACATGGGTAAACTGAGAGATGTAATCTTTCCGGTTTAATGGCATCTTTCCCGTAGCTGAGTGACCAAAACCGAACATTGCCGACCTCCAAATGTGACCTCACTGTAACAACGTCCCAACGTCTACACAAAATTCTCTGCTGATGAAGCACAGCTTACCAAAAGCATTCTTCATCACCCAATGTCAAGTTAAGTCAACTCAAGAGAGTTTATTGTCATGTGTCCCTGATAGGACAATTAAATTCTTGCTTTGCTTCAGCACAACAGAACATAGTTGTCACGAATACAGAACAGATCAGTGTGTCCATATACCATTATATAAATACATACACACATCAATAAATAAGCAGATAAAGTGCAAATAAACAGATAATGGTCTATTAATGTTCAGGGATTTGTTTCGGTTGAGTTTAATAGCCTGATGGCTGTGGGGAAGTAGCTATTCCTGAACCTGAACATGGAACCCTATGTACCTATGATGCCATCATGTAGTTGTACTCCTAGATCCCTCTGCTCTTACAACATTCCCCATGGCCCAACTGCAAAGGACCTGCCCTGGTTTAACTTCCCAAAAATCAACACTTCACATTGATTTGGATTAAACCCCATTAGTTATTTCAAAGCCCACTTGTCCAGCTGATCAATATCCCGGTGTAATTCTTGTAAACCATCTTCATTGTCCACGAGATCACCTACTTTAGTTTTAACTACAAACTGTCGAATCAGGCCTTGGACATTCTCATCCAAATGGTTGATACAGATAACAGCATGAATGGGCCCTGCACGGATTTCTGAGGCACAACACTCTAGTCACAGGCCTTCATTCCTAAAAACAATGTCACCACCACTTCTTACCGTGAAGCCAGTTTTGTTTCCAGTTAGCCAGCTCTTCCTGAAGCCCATGTGAACGCAACCAGTCAAGGCTGAGCTGCCGGATGGCCAGCATGTCCTCACTTGCCCACAGTTGGGGACTGGACCCCCACGTGGTCCTGGACTTTTACTTCACCATCAACATTCACCATAAATAAACCTTAAAACGTGAGTTTACCCCATCATGAGTGTGTCGGTGTAGTCATTGTAAACCCGGCATCATCCACAATGACACAGCCCCCATATCCCATTTGACGGGAAGAGTTCTCCAACCTATCCCATTGGTACCCTGGCCTTATTCCAATCACAGATATATTACCTTTGACCTACCCGTCTTATTCCCCACCTTCTGCAACGTAAACGTAGACTTTTTTTCCACACTTTACCTGCTCTGATGAAGAAACTTCAAACCTGAAATAGTAATGGTGATATTTCGTCATTTATACCTAGCTGGGTACAGTGAAATTCTCTGTTTTTTTGCATTCAAAGTAGACAAAAGAGTCGCCACAAAGGCACAGGCAGTTTTTAAAATCACTCTATGACCTGCCGAGTGTTTCCGACCTTTTCTGGTTATATTTTATAATTGGGGGTTAAAAAAAGAATCTGAAGACAAGATAGGTGAATGAATTTAATATAAATGCAAGCTCAAGGAGTACAATGGTTTGTTCCCATTCCAAACCTATACCTTGTTTTCTTGTATGAATCACGAGATGCCACCATCATCAACAGGGCATTAATTGTCACAACTACTTTGACATTGTGAGCATTCAACATAATCCATCAAGCTCTCTCGGTACGTGTAACTGCCTTGTTTCACTGCTGTACAGAACTGACAGCTGTGGTAAACCCATCTGTCAGACATCTTGCAGTCATTAATATAACAGAATCATCAAAATCTACACCACTGAAGGAGATGTTTGCTGAAACATATTCATGTCAATTTATAAAAGCTGCCCAGCTTATTCCCACTTTGCAACTTGTGAGTTCCAGCATGACAGACACATCTAAGCACTTTATCCAACACGGTGAGAGTTTCTGCCTCTCCACGTTTTCCAGGCAATGAGCTCCAGATGTTCTGGTTTTAGTTTTAGAAATACAGCGCCCTTGGGCCCACGGAGTCCGTGCCGACCTGCGTTCACCCCGTACACTAGCACCATCCTACACAATAGGGACAATTTACAATCTTTATCTAAGCCAATTAACCTGCGAACCTGTGCGTCTTTGGAGTGTGGGAGAAAACCGAAGGACCCGGGGGAAACCCACGCCGTCATGGGAAGAACGCACAAACTCCGTACAGACAGCACGCATGATCAGGATCAAACCTGGGTCTCTGTCACTAAGGCAGCTATACTGTTGCGACACCGTGCCGCCCACAGCAAAAGAAAAACTCCTCGACTCCACTCTGACCCTTCAACTAATTATCTTACATCTGCATTTCCACTGTTCTGGCTTCTCTGCTAACATGGATTCATCCCAAGCTTTCGATGTCGGCGTCTCATAACCTAACACACCTAATTTTGATCTCCCTTTCCCTTTTTATAAAAAAGAAAGGGGGGAAAAAGTTGGTTTAGGTCAGAGCTGCCCCATTGCAAAATAAACGTTATTCAGTCATCCACTCTGCTGAGCGTGAACGATACGATGTGCCATTTTGGATTGAGTGACTTTGCTTTTTCTTTCCACCTTTCAGAAATAGTTAGTCTCACACGGCAACAGTGCACGTGAGCTTTCAGAAGTTGTTAGTCTCATTTCTGCTCAGACTATGCTCGGTCTTTGCAACTTCACGACCCACATAAAGTCTCAATATCAGCTCCTTAACTTCATAGAAACCCCAAGGCACATGATGATATGCAACATCATATTTCCCCCGTCTATTTGAACAGCTGCTGGAAAACAGTGGGGGGGGGGGGGGGGGGGGACACTTAAATATTGCTTGTATCAGATGTGAGAGAAGTGTAGAAAATACATCAAACATGGCAAATAAAATATGTCCAGTGTATCTATTGTTTGTATAATCCTGTTTGGTACCATTTCCATTAATGTACTACAAAATGCTGACCACATCATATATATATGATACATCATATATATATACACTGAACAGCCAATAAACAGAAAATCACTTAAAAATCAAAATTATTTTCAATTAATTTAGAACAGATTTATTTATTGAACACACCATGACTCTGATCGACTCGTCATCATGAAAATACTTTGCAACAAATGGAGAGATCGGCAGGTGTAAAGTGGTCAGGCATCTTTCAGACATGCTTCAGTGAAGATTCTACAGCATCTACACATTTACTGAACCAACCTGCCCTTTTCGAAGGATACAGACAAGCCAGGCTTGTTAACACTTGAAATGGGCAAAGATTTTCAAAACCAAAAAAAGGGAAAGTAGGAATATGACATTTCTAATATGTCACAATTAGACTGGCAGAAATAAAAGATCATTTGCCCTGGGCTTTAAGTGCTGTCACTGTATGTCATAACGGTTGTAACTGTCACTGTATGTCATGTTGTTACTTGTGGGCGCAGCACTAATGAATTTTTATGAAACACAAGATGCCGAAGGAACTCAGCAGGTCAGGCAGCATCTGACGAGGGAAATAGGCAGACTATGTGTTGGGTCTCGACCTTTCAGACTGAACGCTGCCAAATTAGAATCTTAGAGCTATACAGCGCAGAAATTGTCCACGTCAATCAAGTTGGCATATTGGGTTGGTCCCATTTGCCTGCATTTAGCCCATAGCTCTCTAAACTCTTCCCATCTATATATCTGTCCAAATGCCTTTTAAAAGGCATACTTGTATCCACTATCGTAGCTTCCTCTAGCAGTTCATGTCAGAGCAGACTATCCCCAGAGTGAAAAACATGTCCAACGTCTCTCTTAAATCTCTCCCTTCTCACAAGATTTTGCTCTTCTAGTTGGAGAATTCTTCACCCCGAGAAAAAGACTCTAACATTAGACCCCGAGAAAACTTTAACATTATCCAGGTCCCTCAATTTTGTCCACCTTAATAACAGAGTTACAGAGAAAGGTTGAACAAGTTAGGGCTTTATTCTCTGGAGCGCAGAAGGTTAAGGGCGGACTTGATAGAGGTCTTTAAAATGATGAGAGGGATAGACAAAGTTGACGCGGATAAGCTTTTCCCACTGAGAGAAGGGAAGATTCAAACAAGGGGACATGATTTGAGAATTAAGGGACAGAAGTTTAGGGGTAACATGAGGGGGAACTTCTTTACTCAGAGAGTGGTGGCTGTGTGGAATGAGCTTCCAGTGAAGGTGGTGGAGGCAGGTTCGTTTTTATCATTTAAAAATTAATTGGATAGTTATAAGGACGGGAAAGGAATGGAAGGTTATGGTCTGAACTCAGGTGTATGGGACTAGGGGAGAATACGTGTTTGGCACGGACTAGAAGGGTCGAGATGGCCTGTTTCCGTGCTGTAATTGTTATATGGTTATATGGTTATATGGTAATAAAGTTGCCCCTCAGGCCTCTACAAAGTAAGAAGTCCAATCCTATTCCAAACTCTCCCTAAAACCCAAGCCTGCAAGTACAGGTAACATCCTGGTGAACCTCTTTTGCAACCTTTCTAACTTGATGATAGCCTTCCTCTAGCTGGGCGACCAGGACTGCACCCAACACTCTAAGCCTGGTCTTACCAACAACTTGCATGGAGTTTCTGCAGCAATTTGCTGTTTTCTCAATACTCCATCATTCGCAGTCTTGTGTCTCTTGGTTCCCCAAGGATAAGGTTAACCTTTGAGTCGGTACAAATTTATTTATTAGAGTTGGCTTATAAGATGCTTTAAGTAAGATGATATTATACTCAGAGTTTTAAAATAATGGGAGCTCATCGATTCTGAAAGACCAGATGATGAGACCCTACTACAATCAGTCTGAAGAAAAAGCCTAAAACTAATCCTAATCTGGTTTATACTCTCTAGAATTTAGGAGATTGAGAGGGGATCTTATAGAAACTTACAAAATTCTTAAGGGGTTGGACAGGCTAGATGCAGGAAGATTGTTCCCGATGTTGGGGAAGTCCAGGACAAGGGGTCACAGCTTAAGGATAAGGGGGAAAATCCTTTAAAACCGAGATGAGAAGAACTTTTTTCACACAGAGAGTGGTGAATCTCTGGAACTCTCTGCCACAGAGGGTAGTTGAGGCCAGTTCATTGGCTATATTTAAGAGGGAGTTAGATGTGGCCCTTGTGGCCAAGGGGATCAGAGGGTATGGAGAGAAGGCAGGTACGGGATACTGAGTTGGATGATCAGCCATGATCATATTGAATGGCAGTGCAGGCTCGAAGGGCCGAATGGCCTACTCCTGCACCTAATTTCTATGTTTCTATGTTTCTATGTAAAATGTCACCTTTCCAGGTCTACTCCAGAGGTGCAGCCTAACCCCCTGAGCTACTCCCATTAGGTAAGATCATAGGACGTAGCAGCAGAATTTTGCCACTCAGAGCATAGCGTCTACTCCACCATTCAATCATGGCTAATCCATTTTCCCCCTCAATCCCATTCTCCTGCCTTCTCCCTGTGACACCTTCCCAATCAACCTCCACCTTATAAATACCCAAGGTTTTACAAGATTTCAGCATCTGCTGTTCCTTGTGTGTCCACCTTCAGGAATCTTTGGATTTGGACACCAAAGTCACCACGTTCTTCAATGAACAGTTGGCCCCAAGGTAGTATTATGTTCTGGCCTTATTAATATCCAAAATTGCAACCACTCACTTATTTTTCTCCCTTAAGAAATGATTAAATTTAATCTGCTATTAATATCTGCCCATTTTACCAAATTATGCCCATCAATCTGTACCTTATCTGCCTTAAACCCCTGTCCCACGGTGCTAGTCCACCCACGAGTGATCCAGAGTTAAAAACAAATCAAACTCGTGGTAATGACGTAGAATTAACGTAGCGGGAACTGGTGGACGTAACTTAGCGACTTGTAACGCTAACGGCACGTACTCGGTAAACGTGTTAACTCGTGAAACTTTTTCAACATGTTGGAAGATTTCCATGAGTCAAATGTACTCTTGAAGGAAAATGTTGATACTTTTAAACTCGTTGTAATACCGTAGTAGCCCGTGAGTTTACCGTGGTGACTCGTGAGTAACTCGTGGGTTTGGCCTGAGTTAACACCGGGCGGGATGCTGGAAAAGTGACCATACTGAGATAATTGCCACGTATATGAAGCAGAGAGAAATGCGAGTCCTACATCTAACGTTGGCGTTAAGCAGCGAGGTTCCCTCCCTGTTTCACTCTGGTTTGCAGCAACAGCAGTATGTTGGTGCAACTCAGAGTGCATGTCACACTGAAGTGAGGCTTCCTCTTTGTCCCAAACTGCTGGCCTTTGGAGGGAATTAGCGCAACGCCAGGGAGGGAGATGGGGTGGGCGAATTTTGCAACGGGCACACACGCCCCAGGCAGATGGGTGTGCAGAACCCACCTGTTTGGATGGACTTTCCAACGGTCTGAATGTCCTACAAGGCCAATCTACGGAGCGATTGGCGCGGCGAATGCAAGGCCAATGGATGGCCATTGTCGATTGGCTCTGCACGTTGTATGGACATGTTGAACTGCAAAGTTACCGCGATGACCAAGTACTGAGGGCATTCGGGACCTGATTATGGAGATTAACGGCAGCCACACAAGCAAGCTCCGCGGGTACACCACCGGGGCAGGCAGCCCTGGAATATCTCAACCCGCCCATCATGGTCCGTGGCTCGGCCAACCCCGAAATTGATCAAATTGCCCAAGACACCACCTCAAGCGCCCGGTCCGTTGCTACCGCGTCCTTGCCGCACAATGGCAGCGAGCGCGGGGCCGAGATCCTGCCTAGTTTTTTTTAATTTCCGAAATTGAAAAACTTTCAATACTGAATCAGAATATACTTACTGTACGAGAAGCTGCCCAGCTCCTCTATTTGATACTTAAAACAGGCCTTCATTCACGGTGGCGCAGCGGTAGAGTTGCTGCCTGACAGCGAATGCAGCGCCGGAGACCCGGGTTCGATCCCGACTACGGGCGCTGTCTGTACTGAGTTTGTACGTTCTCCCCGTGACCTGCGTGGGTTTTCTCCGAGATCCTCCCACACTCCAAAGACGTACAGGTTTGTAGGTTAATTGGCTTGGTAAATGTAAAAATGGCCACAGTGGGTTTAGGATGGTGTTAGTGTGCGGGGATCGCTGGTCGGCGCGGACCCGGTGGGCCGAAGGGCTTGTTTCCTCTCTGTATCTCTAAACTAAACTAACGGGAGAACACTGGACCTTCTTGGTCAGTTTATTGTTTTACACTTGTATACATTACACAGATCACGGAGGTGTTGGCGGCACGACTCACTGTTGCAGCGCCTCCTACAGCCTGTCTAGTTAAATGTAGTTGTTCGTGTTTTTAATACAGTTTTAACCGTGTATATGTGGGGGAGGGGGGGGGGGGGGGGCGGTGGGGGAGGGGGAAACTCTCTTCCCTGCACTGGAGACCTGACCTTTTCCCATGTCGGGTCTCCGTTGTCGTTGGGGCCTAGCACCGTGGAGCGGCCTCCAGCTGGAACGACTTGGGGGCTCCAGTCACGGAGCCTGCGTAGCTGCGGACTCACCACCGTGGGGCTGGCCGGCCTCGGAGCGTGGGGAGCGGTGTTGGCTCGCTGCTGCGGCCCGACACCGGAGTTCGGAGGCTCCAGCAACGCAGCTTCTGTGGACTGGCGGGATATCGGGAGCTCGCGGGTAACGGTGAGAGACCGCTTTTCGGAGCTCCCGCAACGCAACTTCTCCCGCCCGTGTCGCGGGGTTGGAACGACCCGGAGCGGGGCCGTACATCGCCCAGCGCGGCTTAATGGCTGCGGGACATTCCAGCGCCCGCCGGGGGCTCCAACTTTGGGACATTTAGACCGGGAGCGGGTTCGTACATCGCCCGGCACGGCCTAAAATGGCCGTAGGACTTACCATCGCCCGCCTGGGGCTTCAACATTGGGGGGGAGAATGGAGAACAGGGGAGAGAAAAGACTTTGCCTTCCATCACAGTGGGGAGGAGGTTCACAATGATGGATGTTTCTGTAAATTGAATTGTGTGTATGTCTGTAGGAAATTGTCTTTATTTGTATAGCTGTGGAAACGGAGTTTCGTTTGAGCCTCACTGAGGTTCAAATAACATGTAATAAATATTGTATTGTATTGAAATAAAGCTGGCAAGCTGAGGTCATGCAAGAAACAGAGGAAAACGGGAGATGATTTTATTCAGCAACTCCGTTCTGGCAGAACATCTATCCTGAGTTAAGAAGCCTAACTTTCAGGGGATTTAAATCTTGAGTTCAACCTCTACCTGAATGTAATCGATTTACAAAAGCTTTCAAGTTCTCCCTGCCGTCCGTTTCTTAAACACCTTTACGTTTTGTGCTTTTTTTGACAGCCAAGTACTTTAAATGCCATTTATTGCATTGTAGCAAAGATAGGCAACGATTTGATAAATGCGATTAAAGGTGTTTTTTGTGTTTGCAAACACACAGCGGTTATTTACATGACAAGACGTCGCCATGTCAGTTACGCACAACTCCGCCCTTGGGGAAAATACGAGGTACGTGGCCTGTGGCTGGAGGTTGCAAACAAATGAATGGGTTGTCACAATTCATTCATTTATGTGGGGAACGCATCTGAGCAGAATCTGAGAATCGAGTGGTGTCCTAGAGAATCATGCAGATACATAAGAGACACGGACAAGCTGATCATCTGGGCAGTTCTGTCCATGGGAGACTTTTTATAGTAAAAAAACTGCATGACATTATTTTTATCCATGTGATGATTTTTCCACACGTTGGTGGTCGATGTTGGCTCGAGTAACTCGGGAGAGGAACTTGGCACACCGCAGAAAGGAGAAGTAAACGGCAAACTTAGACATACACGTGGGAACTCGTTTAAACTCGTGAACATAAACTTGCAATCTCGTAGACAACCAGGAGTTTGATTTTTTCTTTCACTCGGGATCACTCGTGGGTGAATTCGCACCGTGGGACAGGGCCACTACTGTCAACAACACCAACAATTTTCATGCCATCTGCAAATTTAGTAATCACACCTCCTCCGCTCACATTCAGATCACATTTACAATTGGAATCATCCCAGCTACCAACTGGCAGTTCCACCATTGCACACAGCCTCCTCTCACAAAGACAACCACCTGACTCCTATCACAAAGACAACCTTTCATTTGTGTCAGAGGCCAGGAGCAGTTCCTCTAAAAAGCTACGTCATTTCTTTGAGTCAATTATACATCCTTAAATTCTAACATTTAGCAATGATCCCTCGTAAATCTAATCCAATCCTCTGCCAAGGACGATGCATTACGCTTCAGCCCAGAGGAAAAAGATTCATTTCATTCCTTTCAGCAGAATTAAGTGGATATATCTCAGGGACTGTAGGTAGAATTGTTTTTTTATTAATCTGGAAAGCACAGTAAAGCCTCAGATATTGTTCTATTGAAACAGTTGATAGAGACTTTAGACTTCAGAGATACAGTGCAGAAACAGGCCCTTCAGCCCACTGAGGCAATAGCCCCGTATACTAGCATTATCCAACACACCAGGAACAATTTACATTGTTTTTGAAAACCGAAACCCATATAGCTACAAACCTGCATGTCTTTGGAATGTGGGAGGAAATCGGAGCACTCGGGGAAAATCCACATGGTCACAGGGAGAACGTACAAACTTCCATTCAGACAGCACCCGAGGTCAGGATTGAACCCAGGTCTTTGGCGCTGTAAAGCAGTAACTCTACCGCTGCGCCATTTTGCCTCCCTCACAGTTGGTAGAGGACAATGTATTACGCTTCAGCCCACAGTAAAAGTATTCATCGCATTCCTTTCTACAGAATTAAGTGGATATATATCTGGGAGAGTTGGTAGAATTGTTTTTTTTTTAATCTTGAAATCACAGTAAAGACTCTGATTTTCTTGGATAATTCATTTGTGCCCGAGTGTTAGACAAAAAGCAGCATGGATAGAACAGCAACTTGCAGTGACATATCTACTGAGCGATGTAACAATTGATTTTTTCCTATTAGACATTAGTTGCTCCAAGGAGAATGGATTGGAGCACATTGAAAACTGAGGGTTTCTGAAAGATGAAGGAGCTAGGCTGCATCTTAATGACAAGGTAGACCGGAGATTGGTTGGGAAGACTCATTTTTGATAAGAACTGTTAAACCTAGAAGTATAACATGGATTGAGAAAAGTGTTAAGTAGGAAAATGACGAAAGGCCAAATGAGATAGATAAGATGTTGACAAGCCCGGAGGCGACATCAAAAGAACTCTTCCGCAGAAATCACATTCATGTTCTGGCCAATACATCTCCCTTGCACTGGGCTTGAACCAGTCACCTTAAAATAATGCGAAAAGGAACGAGAGATTGAAAACACCGATTTTGAGGGAGTTAACCATAAAATAAATTGAACTCTTGAGAGTATTTTCTGACAGCTAACAGCCTACAGTAGGACTGATCCAGGTTGTGAGCAGAATATTAATTACACAAATAAAATACCATATGGGGAAAGGTTGGCACTTTGAGAGGTTTTTCTGACAGATTATCGATCCAGGTGCTTTTTGACAAAGCACAGGTAGTTTCCGAGTAGATAAGTACTGGATGTTCTTCTGCAACCCAAGGTTGTAAATCTTCATTCCACTCACAATTTCATAACAGATCCTCGACCCACTAATTGTGCTCTGGTCAAATATTGCTAAGATATTTTGTTTTCTTTTTTTTTTTTTTTTTTTAACATTTATGCCCAGAAGCGGTTACGTTTTTAGAATGTGTAAGAAGGAACTGCAGATGCTGGTTTAAACCAAAGATAGACACAAAAAGCTGAGTTACTCCAGCTTTTTTGTGTCTAGCTTTAATTATTTGGATGATTTGCTCAGTCTGAGAAAGTCTGAAAATCTATCACATTCTTTCAGTGGGAAAGTCAGCCGTGGATGTCACTTCAGTCACAGATATCTTGCACCTTCACGAAGTCAAGTTGTGCGTGTTTGATCTGCAGCGTTTGCACAAGGCCAGAGTAAGAATCATGGCATAAAGATATGAAAAGGCCTGTTCATTAAGAAATTATTAACATGCAAGCATAGCATACCATAGGACTATATAACCATATAACCATATAACAATTACAGCACGGAAACAGGCCACCTCGGCCCTACAAGTCCGTGCCGAACAACTTTTTTTCCCTTAGTCCCACCTGCCTGCACTCATACCATAACCCTCCATTCTCTTCTCATCCATATGCCTATCCAATTTATTTTTAAATGCTACCAACGAACCTGCCTCCACCACTTCCACTGGAAGCTCATTCCACACCGCTACCACTCTCTGAGTAAAGAAGTTCCCCCTCATGTTACCCCTAAACTTCTGTCCCTTAATTCTGAAGTCATGTCCTCTTGTTTGAATCTTTCCTATTCTCAAAGGGAAAAGCTTGTCCACATCAACTCTGTCTATCCCTCTCATCATTTTAAAGACCTCTATCAAGTCCCCCCTTAACCTTCTGCGCTCCAGAGAATAAAGACCCAACTTATTCAATCTATCTCTGTAACTTAGTTGTTGAAACCCAGGCAACATTCTAGTAAATCTCCTCTGTACTCTCTCTATTTTGTTGACATCCTTCCTATAATTGGGCGACCAAAATTGTACCCCACACTCCAGATTTGGTCTCACCAATGCCTTGTATAATTTTAACATTACATCCCAGCTTCTATACTCAATGCTCTGATTTATAAAGGTTAGCATACCAAAAGCTTTCTTTACCACCCTATCTATATGAGATTCCACCTTCAAGGAACTATGCACAGTTATTCCCAGATCCCTCTGTTCAACTGTATTCTTCAATTCCCTACCATTTACCATGTACGTCCTATTTTGATTTGTCCTGCCAAGGTGTAGCACCTCACATTTATCAGCATTAAACTCCATCTGCCATCTTTCAGCCCATTTTTCCAAATGGCCTAAATCACTCTGTAGACTTTGGAAATCCTCTTCATTATCCACAACACCCCCTATCTTGGTATCATCTGCATATTTACTAATCCAATTTACCACCCCTTCATCCAGATCATTGATGTACATGACAAACAACAAAGGACCCAACACAGATCCCCGAGGCACCCCACTAGTCACCTGCCTCCAACCCGATAAACAGCCATCCACCATTACCCTCTGGCGTCTCCCATTCAGCCACTGTTGAATCCATCTTGCTATTCCTGCATTTATACCCAACAGTTGAACCTTCTTAACCAACCTTCCATGAGGAACCTTGTCAAAGGCCTTACTAAAGTCCATATAGACAACATCCACTGCTTTACCCTCGTCAATTTCCCTAGTAACCTCTTCAAAAAATTCAAGAAGATTAGTCAAACATGACCTTCCAGGCACAAATCCATGTTGACTGTTCCTAATCAGACCCTGTTTATCCAGATGCTTATATATATTATCTCTAAGTATCTTTTCCATTAATTTGCCCAAGTCAAACTAACAGGTCTATAATTGCTAGGTTATAGGTATATAGAGCTGGACACAAAAATACTGGAGTAACTCAGCGGATAAGGCAGCATCTCCGGAGAAAAGGCTGAAGGTCTCGGCCAGAAATGTCCCCAGGGATGCTACCTGACCCGCTGAGTTACTGCAACATTTTGTGTCTACCTTCAGTGTAAACCAGCTTCTGCTGTTCCTTCCTACTGCATAGAACGGAAGCTGCCCAGAGGATGCCAAATATTTAAACAGTTTGGATCATGTTACTTTCTCGCAGGCAGTGCTTCATAGCCCAAAGACAAAGCCAAGACGGATCAGTTGGAAATTAGGTGTGGAGACTGAAAGCATAAGAAGTTGGGGGAACAGTGGTACACCAATCCGTTGCAGCCTTTTACAGCGCCAGAGACTAGGGTCGATCCCGACTACGGGTGCCATCTGTATGAAGCTTGTACCTTCTCCCTGTGACCACGTGACCTTTCTCTGGGTGCTCCAGTTTCCTCCCACATTCCAAGGATGTGCCGGTTTGTAAGTTAAATTGTCTCCCAAATTGTCCCATGTGTAGGATAGGACTACAGATTATCGTTGGTCAGCGCAGACTCGATGGGCTGAAGGGCCTGTTTCCACGCTGTGCCTCTGATAAAGAAAGTAGGGTCTCAAGGAAGTTTGCTAAAAGATATGCATCAAAGCCAAAAGGTTTACAGACAGAGTCACCAACAGACTGGTAAAGCACAGTGAATGAGCTTCAGTTGAACACAGGGACCAAGAAA
Organism: Leucoraja erinaceus; assembly: GCF_028641065.1. NCBI lineage: Eukaryota > Metazoa > Chordata > Chondrichthyes > Rajiformes > Rajidae > Leucoraja > Leucoraja erinaceus. The sequence goes on from NC_073390.1 coordinate 54,180,241, forward strand.
GTCACAGGCCTGATGAAATGAGGCACTAGAGTTGAATCGCAACATCGTTAACACACAGAAGACAACCATTAGACCAATTATATCTGTGTGTCTGTTCATTTGCCAACTACACTGTGAATCATTCTCATGTGCCCATCTCTTCTGAAATAGCCAATTGATTTTATTTCCATCACCCGGACAGGCTATTCACATTTCAGATTGTAAATATTCTCTGAATGTTGATGCTCTTGCTCAACACCACCTCATATCCTTTGCCAAACTTGTCAATGTGGATGGCCAACACAACATAAAGGGTGGCACACTGCCGCAGCGATAGAGATGCTGCCTTACAGTGCCAGACCAGCTGGATTTGTCAACATGCACTCAACCAGGGTCAACATTTGGATCAATACTGACCAAGTTGCTACTCTCAGGAAGGAGTGGTAAATCAATGATAGACATGGGGCTGTAAACAAAGAATGATGTTGGGGCTGATGGTTAAAGAAAGTCCAAGCCTTTAATTTACAATTTTATTTACCACAAAAGTGTCAGGCCCATAGAGTGATTAGTACAGATGTGGGAATTGAAGCTAAATATAGTTTGCAGTAAAGTCGTTTGAACAGTTTCCATTTCATTTTGTGGCAACCCTGATTTGGCCGTGGAGAATGTGATTATAGATTTAGTTACTTTTCTTTCATTCAAGGTCACCATTTATTGTTCTCCCCCCCCCCCTCCCTCCCCCACCCCCTCCCCCTCTCCCCCCCCCCCCTCCCCCCTCCCCCCTCTCCCCACTCCCCTCTCCCCCCCCCCCACTCCCCTCTCCCCGTCTCCCCCTCCCCCACTCCCCCCCCCCCCCCTCCCCTCTCCCCCCCGTCTCTCCCGTCCCCTCCCCCTCCCCTCTCCCCATCTCTCTCTCCCCACTCCCCCCCCCCTCTCCCCACTCCCCTTCTCCTCCCCTTCTCCCCCTCCCCGTCTCCCCCTACTCCCCCTCTGCCCCCCCCCTCTCTCCCCCACTCCTCCCTCTCCCCCTCTCTCCCCCTCCCCCTTCCCCTCTCTCCCCCCACTCCCCCCTCTCCCCATCCCCAACCACATGACCTTGTGATGGTGCTATTGGGCTTTGAAGAATAGTGGACATTAAACTTTTGGACAGATTGGCGGCAAGGCAATAAAAAAAAGGAGGTACTAAAATGAAGAAACTGAATGAAAGATGCAGGGTCACAAGATAAATAAAATGGGGCGTACAGATTAAAGATTCCTTGCCTTTGGAAGACAATGTTCCAAACTATTTCTATATCTGCCCCTTAAGGCAAGGACCACACAATTCCAATCTTGCATTTTGCACAAAAGGTAAAAACAATTATTTTATTCTGCATCTTTAATTTCCAAATCCCAACACAAGGATCTGCATCCGTTGGCCCACATACGGCCTTCGATTCATGGTCAACCATATAACCATATAACAATTACAGCACGGAAACAGGCCATCTCGGCCCTACAAGTCCGTGCCGAACAATTTTTTTTCCTTAGTCCCACCTGCCTGCACTCGTACCATAACCCTCCATTCCCTTCTCCTCCATCTGCCTATCCAATTTATTTTTTAAATGATACCAATCAACCTGCCTCCACCACTTCCACTGGAAGCTCATTCCACACCGCTACCACTCTCTGAGTAAAGAAGTTCCCCCTAAACTTGTCCCTTAATTCTGAAGTGATGTCCTCTTGTGTGAATCTTCCCTATTCTCAAAGGGAAAAGCCCACATCAACAAGGTCTATCCCATCATCATTTTAAAGTTGGTCCCCCATACGGCCCTTCGATATCTCTGTAATGGTGAAACTGGTTAACTAATTAACAACATATATGCTGAGAATATGTAAAATAAGTATAAATTACTCAATTAAAATGAAGATCGGACATAAAATGACCAATAATTCAGATAAGATACAAAACTTTAATTTACATCATTTCAAAAAAATGTATCACCTGCTGGCGTCATTAAATGAATCGTGTTCTATGAATCATCGAGCCAGGATTAATATAATGTTGAGTTTTACACTTTCCATAAGGTGTCCAGAATATTATTTTCTGTCTGTCATTTAGGAGAATAGGTTAATGGGCATTTTAATAATTTCATACAGCTATAAAGTAAATGGGCAATGTTTCCCCACAGAGGTTGTGTTCATTTCCCACATGCACCATTCATTCTCATCTACATTTTCAGATGGAGCTCAATGAGATTTTCCTCCATCAACTCATTGCTTTATCCCTGTGAAAATTATATTTCACTGGAGCATTAAAACAAAAAGGCTATTCAACCAACTTACATTATCTTGTTCTTTAGTTCTGCCACTGAATGTTCCACCTTCGAATTGCTCACTTGAATGCAGATTTATAATCTTAACATCAATTAAAACAAAACACTGAAAGTATTTGAAAAGATTGAGATCAGGGAATTATTTAAATACTTTTTAATATCAAAAGTCTTTACCCGGTAAGATTTCCATTTAGAATCAAATGCTAATTTCATTTAATAATAGACGTCCTTTAGTGTTACTCCATGTCAGTATATCAGCACCAGAAACAGCTATCTATTAACATTGACATAAATACAATTATGCATTTGCTAAATATTAATAAATGTAGCTTCATTAAACTTTCCTTCAATTTGGCAGCCAATTATCTGGATGAAAGGAAATTTGTAAATTGATATTTTACATATAAAAGCATCTAGTGTACATTTACATATTTACTCATGATTTTGCAATTAAATAATCATGTCAGACAAAGTGTATGCGATGAATGAAAACTCTGCAATTTTCTTCTGCACGTTTTTATACTGGTTGTAAAACAATCAAACACTGTCCGGCAGGATTGGATCAACTGTAGCGTTTTACAGGTTTCTTCACTTATTTCTATAACTGAAAGTCTGTTCAAACATAGAAACATAGAAATTAGGTGCAGGAGTAGGCCATTCGGCCCTTCGAGCCTGCACCGCCATTCAATATGATCATGGCTGATCATCCAACTCAGTATCCCGTACCTGCCTTCTCTCCATACCCTCTGATCCCCTTGGCCACAAGGGCCACATCTAACTCCCTCTTAAATATAGCCAATGAACTGGCCTCGACTACCCTCTGTGGCAGAGAGTTCCAGAGATTCACCACTCTCTGTGTGAAAAAAGTTCTCCTCATCTCGGTTTTAAAAGATTTCCCCCTTATCCTTAAGCTGTGACCCCTTGTCCTGGACTTCCCCAACATCGGGAACAATCTTCCTGCATCTAGCCTGTCCAACCCCTTAAGAATTTTGTAATTCTTAACAGAAAGGATGGGGACAGAAACATTTTTAACGCAAAAGGTTCATGGCAATGAAATAAGTTAATAATACCCAAACTTTACAAACCAGGACACTTGGCTTTGTGCTCCAATTTTAGCCAACGCAGCACTAAGATATGGCCACGTAATATGGATGTGGAAGGGATAACATCAAGTTCTTTCTCACATCCAAATGCAAAGCGCACGCCACCCAAATGCAGCCAGGGTGTAAATTGTTCATAAGAACTTTCACAGTCAATCAATCACTACCGAGGCTATGATGCAAAATGAATGAGTCAGACCTTGTATTTTGTAAATGGACCAGGGCAGAATAGCTAATGAAATGTATAAAATGATGAAAAATCAGTTTAAAAATATTAATATTGTAGAGTTAATGTGGACAATTTGGGGGGGAATGAGAGTCACGTGGACTAAGTGGCAGTCAGAGAACTTTTGAGTGAGAGGAATTACCACAAAGTTTAGACTCGGAATGAAGAGGAGCAAAAAAGCAATCCAAAATACAATTGGCTAGATTGGAGGTGGACTGATTGCAAATAAGTCAATTGTAATGTGAGAAACAGGAATATCTAAGTGTTTCAAAGCTTTGAGGAAAAGGGACGTGCAAAAATACAACCAACGGAGTGGATGAAGTAGAATGACTGCAATAGTACGTAGGAAGGCTGGAAAATGCATTTCGTTGTCTCTGTAATTTACACTGACAATGACAATTAAAATTGAATCTGAATCTGAAAAAAGAGCAGGCCAGTACGAAATGGAACTTAGTATGGAGAAGTACGAGGTGTTGCCCCTTAACAGAAAGGATGGGGACAGATAATATGGACTAATGGACTAAAGATAATTCTAAAATGTGCGCAAAAACAAATGCAGAAATCTTTTGAAGGCAGTGGTACATTTTAAGAGGGAAGTTATAAAAGCAAAGCACAAAATACTAAAAGAAAGCTGGTCAGGCAGCATATGTGGAGAGAATGGACAAACAATGTTTGGGGTCTGGATCCTTCTTGAGACACAGAGGTTTGTAGAGAGGTCCCAGCCAGAGTCTGGAGAAGGATTCCAACCTGAACCAACATTTGTCTATTCCATCCGTAGATACTGTCTGACCCGCTGAGTTCCTCCAGCACTTTGTGCTTTGCTTTGATAACCTCCTTCTTTAAAATGTTTTGTTACTTTGCTCAAGATTCCAGCATCTGCAGTTTCTTAGGTCGCAATATGGGATCTTGGGTTGTATAATGAGTGGAACTATCTACAAGAAATGTGGAGATATGTGGAGATATTTACAATATATATTAATGATCTGGACGAGGGAATTGAATGCAACATCTCCAAGTTTGCGGATGACACGAAGCTGGGGGGCAGTGTTAGCTGTGAGGAGGATGCTAGGAGGCTGCAAGGTGACTTGGATAGGCTGGGTGAGTGGGCAAATGCATGGCAGATGCAGTATAATGTGGATAAATGTGAGATTATCCATTTTGGTGGCAAAAACAGGAAAGTAGCCTATTATCTGAATGGTAGCCGATTAGGAAAAGGGGAGATGCAACGAGTCCTGGGTGTCATGGTACACCAGTCATTAAAAGTAGGCATGCAGGTGCAGCAGGCAGTGAAGAAAGCAAATGGTGTGTTAGCATTCATAGCAAAAGGATTTGAGTATAAGAGCAGGGAGGTTCTACTGCAGTTATACAGGGTCTTGGTGAGACCACACCTGGAGTATTGCGTACAGTTTTGGTCTCCTAATCTGAGGAAAGACATTCTTGCCATAGAGGGAGTACAGCGAAGGTTCACCAGACTGATTCCTGCGATGTCAGGACTTTCATATGAAAAAAGACTGGATAGACTCGGTTTGTACTCGCTTAGAAGACTGAGGGGAGATCTTATAGAAACATACCAAATTCTTAAGGGGTTGGACAGGCTAGATGCAGGAAGATTGTTCCCGATGTTGGGGAAGTCCAGAACAAGGGGTCACAGTTTAAGGATAAGGGGGAAGTCTTTTAGGACCGAGATGAGAAAAACATTTTTCACACAGAGAGTGGTGAATCTCTGGAATTCTCTGGCACAGAAGGTAGTCGAGGCCAGTTCATTGGCTATATTTAAGAGGGTTAGATGTGGCCCTTGTGGCTAAAGGGATTAGGGGGTATGGAGAGAAGGCAGGTACAGAATACCGAGTTGGATGATCAGCCATGATCATATTGAATGGCGGTGCAGGCTCGAGGGGCCTACTCCTGCACCTATTTTCTATATTTCTATGTTTCTATGTCGAAGCATTACAAGGATGACTACTAGCTCACATCGAGATAACCACATCCAATCCTGATCACCATACTTTGGGAAGGACATGAATGTCAACAATGGCTGTGAACCAGTAGAATGGTTCCAAGGACAGTGACAGGGTGGTAAAGCAGTTTCCCGTGGAGAAAGGGGAGTTAGGTAGAGGTTTGATAGAAATGCACATGTTTATTGGAGATTTCAGCAAGTCAAAAAGAGAAATTTTGTTCCTGTTCGTTGATAGTACAAGGATAAGGACAAGTTTTGAGCAAGAGCTCAGAGAGTTAATGAGAAAGGCCATTTTCAAAAATGAACATGACTAGTAACTCATTTCTACGAGTATCTTGGAAGCAAAAGCAATCAAGGTTTTCATGAAGAAAATGGATAAGCACTTGAGGGAAATGAACTTGCAGGGCTACAAGGATAGATTGTAGGAATGTGACTTACTGCACTGCTCTTAAGAGTACAGACAAGAACTGACGGGCTATTTGGCTTTATGCTGTGACTTAATGACAATGACAACTATGACAGTTTTCATTCCAGCCACAATCCCAGGTGCTGGATCAAAATTTTATTGCAGAAAATAAAAAAAAGTTCATGGCATGAGAAGTAGCATGACTAATGAGGAAAGTTTGCTAAGATGCAATGCATCCGAGTGTTATAATGCACAATTTGCCAACATTATGCAATTACTGCAGATCATTAGGAAACACAACAGTTTATTATTGTTTGACTAAACTCAAAAGGTTATGCTTCCTTATACGATAGGACAAGCACAGATGGGGCATCTTGGTCACATGGGTGGGTTATACCGAGAGGCCTGTTTAATGGTGTACGACTCTGACACTGGTGAAATCAGATCAGATGTGTTGTGTGTAATGGTTGATCTAGGCAGTGAAGAAAGCGAATGGTATGTTAGCTTTCATAGCAAAAGGATTTGAGTATAGGAGCAGGGAGGTTCTACTGCAGTTGTACAGGGTCTTGGTGATACCACACCTGGAGTATTGCGTACAGTTTTGGTCTCCAAATCTGAGGAAGGACATTATTGCCATAGAGGGAGTGCAGAGAAGGTTCACCAGACTGATTCCTGGGATGTCAGGAGTGTCTTATGAAGAAAGACTGCATAGACTTGGTTTATACTCTCTAGAATTTAGGAGATTGAGAGGGGATCTTATAGTAACTTACAAAATTCTTAAGGGGTTGGACAGGCTAGATGCAGGAAGATTGTTCCCGATGTTGGGGAAGTCCAGGACAAGGGGTCACAGCTTAAGGATAAGGGGGAAATCCTTTAAAACCGAGATGAGAAGAACTTTTCTCACACAGAGAGTGGTGAATCTCTGGAACTCTCTGCCGCAGAGGGTAGTCGAGGCCAGTTCATTGGCTATATTTAAGAGGGAGTTCGATGTGGCCCTTGTGGCTAAGGGGATCAGAGGGTATGGAGAGAAGGCAGGTATGGGATACTGAGTTGGATGATCAGCCATGATCATATTGAATGGCGGTGCAGGCTCAAAGGTCCAAATGGCCTACTCCTGCACCTAATTTCTATGTTTCTATGTTTCTATCTTCTTATAGAAGCATGGGTCATAATACCATGGAAGCAGTTCAGAGAAGGTTTAGTCGAAAAACATGGACAATGGACTGGAGAAACATGTACTAGTGTTGTATCCACAGGGTTTAAAAGAGTAAATTGTGATTGAAACATCTAAGGTCTCGATGGGGGGGGGGGGGGGGGGGGGGTGGAGAGAAATTCTTCTGATAGGCGTCTACAAGTGGAATCACTTTTTAAAAACAAGGACTAAAAACATTTAGGATGGGTATAAAGTGAGACTTTGTCTCTCAGAGGTTTGACAGTCTATAAAGCTCACTTCATCAAGAGTGTTTGAATGCTTTTAGGACAGGGATGAGTCGATTCATAATAAGCAAGGCGAATGAAAGAGAGATTGCTGGGGTAGGCGAGAATGTGGAGTTGAGATTACAAGCAGATCAATAGCAGAGGCGGCTTTAAGCAGCTCAGTTGCTAGCTCCTGTTACTAAAAGATACATTTCTCAATTAACAGCGCAGTATGTTTCATGTCCACAAGTAGCCATTGAGTGTACGTTTAATCAACGTCCCATACATTCGGAGTGTGTTTGTATGCCCAATAACTCTGGGGTTAAATGTTGGTCCCAACAATAGGTGTGTGGGATATGGTGAACAGTTAACTCAAAAGGTGGGCCCTAAATCAAAACAAATGATTAGTAAACATCCTATCGGGATGTACAACGACTTTGTTTGGCAAATACTCTGCCCAAGACATCAAGAAACTACAGAGATTCATGTGTACACACACCACTCCACTCCCCCACACAAACCATCCTCCCTCCATTGCTTTACTTGGCTCGGGAAAGCAGACAACATAATCAAGAACCACTCATACCCTGTTCACACTTTCTCTCCCCTGTCCCTTCAGGCAGAAACAAAAATGTTGAAAGCACACATCGCCAGATTCAAGGATGGTTACTTCCCCTCTCTTACAAGACTCTTCAACATAGCTCTCGTATACCAAAGGTGTATTCCCAATCTTCCAATCCAGTTCTTTGCAGGTTTTCACACTTTAACTGCATGCTCTGTAGTTGCACTATTGTATTCTGCAGTTTACTTTCTCCATTGCACCAGCTGATGCTCTCCCGCATGGTTTTGATCGGCCTGGACAGTTTCTCCGCACACTTGACAATAATAATAAATGAATACTAATAGTTTAAGTTCATCCTTCGTGTGATTAGTGAATGTGGCCTTCACTAACAATGCTCTGTGTTGACTATATGCTTTAGTCTGCTTTACTTAGGGCAACTAGCATCTCCTAAAGGAGTGTTTTGTGGTTGCAACCAGTATAGAGAGTTTGATTTCAAGTCGGTCCGTGCTACGAATCTTCAAAGAGCAGCATTTCATTGGATAGAGTGTGTGTCACAGCATTTCCTGATGAACAACTTGGAGCCTTGGCAGGAGAATGGAGAAAAGTGATCAATTTGTGAGTTTCAAGTGACCCTCCAGCCCATGTACCAAAGGTAAGAAGCTTGGATGACTGCTGTGGTCCAGGATCAACCCCCAGGATGTGTTACCACAAGGAGTTCCATGACCTCAATAAACAGCCACCATCAGCAAATGCATCGTCAAGTATCAAATCTCACCAATTGCAGCAATAGCACAGACAATACCATGGCAACAGTCACTCACTCAAAAATCAAAACTAACATCCATAAGTTGACCAAGTCAACAAATGTTTAATGCTGATAAGTGTGAGGTGCTACATGTTGGCAGGACAAATCAAAATAGGACGTACATGGTAAATGGTAGCGAATTGAGGAATGCAGTTGAACAGAGGGATCTAGGAATAACCGTGCATAGTTCCCTGAAGGTGGAATCTCATGTAGATAGGGTGGTAAAGAAAGCTTTTGGTGTGCTGGCCTTTATAAATCAGAGTATAGAAGCTGGGATGTAATGTTAAAATTGTACAAGGCATTGGTGAGGCCAATTCTGGAGTATGGTGTACAATTTTGGTCGCCAAATTATAGGAAAGATGTCAACAAAATAGAGAGAGTACAGAGGAGATTTACTAGAATGTTGCCTGGGTTTCAGCACCTAAGTTACAGAGAAAGGTTGAATAAGTTAGGTCTTTATTCTTTGGAGCGCAGAAGGTTAAGGGGGGACTCGATAGAGGTCTTTAAAATTATGAGAGGGATAGACAGAGTTGACGTGGATAAGCTTTTTCCATTGAGAGTAGGGAAGATTCAAACAAGAGGACATGATTTGAGAATTAATGGACAGAAGTTTAGGGGCAACGTGAAGGGAAACTTCTTTACTCAGAGAGTGGTAGCTGTGTGGAATGAGCAGGTTCGATTTTATCATTTAAAAGTAAATTGGATAGGTATATGGATGGGAAAGGAATGGAGGGTTATGGTCTGACTGCAGGTAGATGGGACTAGGTGAGAGTAAGTGTTTGGCACGGACTAGAAGGGCCGAGATGGCCTGTTTCTGTGCTGTAATTGTTATATGGTTATAAACATTGAAATTGCTGCACGACCCACAACTACATCTCACAACCGGGTACATACAGTTGGCATTTCAAACATGACAAACTATCAAATGTCCCTTCACCCAAATGTACTGTGCAGCACTTACCTGAACTGCTTCCCTTGTGGGCTACCTGGTTGATGCACAAGGAGTGATAGCAGATATGTTCCAGAGGACCTGTTGCTGTTCAAGAGTAGAGGCTGCTTCCAAACACAAGCCCAGTGGCAAACCTGAAACAACAAGATGAAAGGATCCTCAAATCCCATTTCCTTTCATTGCCCAATATCTCCTCATTTACAAGCAACAGTCGATTAAGCAGGCAGTTCTCACACATTCCCTCACCCTCACCAGTTACCTTTTTCCAAGGAGAAGGACACAAGAGAAGCAACCTAGCCAAGCAGCAGTAATGGAATATGAAGGTGGTGAAGATAAAAATACTCTCTCACTCAATGTCACAATCCCAGCCAACAAGTTTGATACTGAAAGAATACCCTTACATGTATTTTGTACGTTTGCCTGGAGAGTGGACTGAAGGCATATTTATTTAAATATAACATAGCTGAGCAGTACAGCACAGAAACAGGCCCTACAGCCCATAATGTTTGTGTCAAACATGATGCCAACTTAAGCTGATCTCATCTGCCTATGCATGATAGATATTTGCCCATTCCCTGCACTTCCATGTGTCCATCCAAAAGCCTCTTAAACGCCACAATGGCATGTGCCTTCACGACCACACTTGGCAATGTGTTCCAGGCCCCTAGTACCCCATCCTCTCTCTTCTTATAGCTGTTGGACATTTCCACCCTGGGATAAAGGTTATGGCTGTCTACCCTAGCTGCAGCGGCAGATTTTTATGTTGTTCAAGAGATTACTCCCTCTAGCCACTACATGGTTAAGGAGAATGTAGAATAGAATAGAATAGTTTCTTTATTGTCATTGTAACATGAACCATGTACAACGAAATTTAAAATGTCAGCCAGTCAGTGCAGCATTCAAACATTTCTAAAAGCTAACGATACATACAAGATAAAATATTAAAAGATAAACAACTAAATAAATATCACGAACAAAGCACGCATACACACCCAACCCTCCATCCTTCTGTCGATTTCACAGTGTACCACAGTCCCTTAGTATGTCTCGCCCCTGCGTTCCTTGGCGGCTACATTTAGTGCTTTTATAGCAGTGGGGTAAAAACTGTTTTTTAGTCTGTTTGTCCTTGTCCTTGTAGATCTGTACCGTCTGCCTGACGGCAACAGTTCAAACAGGGAGTGTCCGGGGTGGGAAATGTCCTTTATGATATTCTGGGTTTTTTTGGTGCAGCGGGAACTGTGTAAGTCTTCCAAGGTAAGGAGAGGGCAGCCGACAATCCTCTGGGCGTTGTCAATGGCCCTCTGGAGCGCTTTCCTCTGAGCCGCTGTGCAGCTGGTGTACCACACGCATACACAGTATGTTAGTATGCTCTCAATGGAGCACCGATAAAAGGACAGCAGCAGTCTCTGAGTGATGTTATTCTTCCTGAGCACCCTCAGGAAGTGCAGTCTCTGCTGGACCTTTTTCAGCAGCGCAGTGGTGTTCACGCTCCACGTCAGGTCCTCCTCAATATGGATTCCCAGGAAGCGGAAATCCGCCACCCTCTCTACACAGTCCCCTCTGATAGTCAATGGTACCATGTCCGTTTTATTCTTCCTGAAATCTATTATTACTTCCTTTGTCTTTAAGGTGTTGAGGAGCAGGTTATTTTCTTCACACCACACTGTCAGCTGCTCCACCTCATCCCGGTAGGCGTACTCGTCCCCCCCGGAGATGAGTCCCACCACCGTAGTGTCATCCGCAAATTTGACAATGGTGTTGCTGTGGTGGGCGGGGGTGCAGTCATGTGTGTAGATGGTGTAGAGCAGGGGGCTCAGTACGCAGCCCTGTGGAGAGCCGGTACTGAGGCTGAGGGCCGTGGATGTATGATGGCCCACTCTGACTCTCTGGCTGCGACCCGACAGGAAGCTATTTATCCACGTACAGGTGGAGTGTGGAAGTCCCAAGTCCCCCAGTTTGTCCACCAGTTTGTGGGGAAGGATGGTATTAAAAGCAGAGCTGTAGTCCACAAAGAGCATCCACACGTAGCTCCCCCGCTGCTCCAGGTGAGACAGTGCAGCATGGAGAGCTGTGGCTACAGCGTCCTCTGTAGATCTATTTGCTCTGTACGCAAACTGGTGGGGGTCAAAGCTTCGGGGCAGAAGTGATGTGATATGACCCCGGACCAGTTTTTCAAAACACTTCATCATACACATGTGAGCTCTCCGTGAGACCTTCAGAACTTCTTCACAGATAAATCTTCGTAACACTGCCTTTTGATTAATAGTTTATTTATTGTTGAAGAAACACAATAAGATATACATCCGAGCTTATACTGTGACTCATACACTTTAATCTTTGTCAAACTCCAGCAGATCGCTTTAGACGTTAGAGAACTCCTTGTGTCTCGGTTACACTTCACACGGTCGAAGGGCAAACCTTCCCTATATAACTCCAAAACTAAACACTAAGCTTCTGCGCAAGAAACGCAGCATCAAACACGCCCTTCACTAAATCCCACCCACATAATAACGGGCAGTCTAAAATTTAAAGAGAAATGCCATAATTAATGACACACAAAATAAGCCGAATGGCCACCACACTATCGATGCCCCTCATCATTTTATCTGTCTCTATCAAGCCTCGCCTCAACCTCCGATATTCTAGAGAGTGCATTCGCAACCTCACTCAGCCAAAAGACAGTGACGATATTGAACCGGTTAAATATTCCAGGAAAGTGAAATGGTGCTATAGTCTAGAAATCAATGTACCACCCCCTTCCTAATACAGGGCATTGTATTGGACAAGATATTGTTTTAAGTAATTTTTTCATGAACGCAAACTTACTGAATCACAAGCATTTCACATTGTGCCTTTCATGAAGTTCAGGTCAGGTCCAAAGTTGCCCAAGCCATCATGGTTTCTCACTCAATGCTATCAAAAAATAACCAGCTCAGATCAAAAGACACTGCTTTCTCTTAAACTGCCATACAACTAGGCATCCAGCAGTAACCCTGAATACTCAGATGACTTACAAGTATGACCTGCTGTACTTGAGGAGATATCTAATGCAGGCTTAGAATTTATAATAAGCTTTTTATCACCTGCCTCAGAAACACTTCAAACAGCTTCAGCTGTGATGAATGAACCTGACAAACAGTGAGGCTTATGCCATACTCTATGAATTATTGCAGGAAAGACGGGGGAAAGCAAAGAACAGGACAATCGGGTATTTTGAAAAATAAGATGAAGACTATGAAAGGCCCAATTAGTCATCATTTCAATTATCCTGCATTGTTGAAATTCAAGTATTAATTGCATTTTGGAATTTTATCTTGACCTTAGACAAATACTTACTATAAATGCTGTTAAAACTGTAAAGCAGAAATATTACATTGACAACGTGTCCCCACCTCTTACTATTCCATTCCTGCAGGAAATATCTAACAATGACACAGCCCAAAGGCAAATAGGAAATGTGATAACTGTGCCTTTAACTGCTCGTTACAGCAGTTCAGCATGCTGGGATTACCATTAGAGAAATCCAGCTATTTTTTTTATCAGTCTGAGTTTATTTTATTTTTGGCACATTATCATTCTGCAAAGATCAGTAGTCGGGTTCAATTTGTTGTGTCCTCTCAGTAATGTTAAAGGAGTTTGATTTTACAACCATTGAAAAGGGACCAATGATAAGTTCCAAAAGTTTTTCTGATTTGCTGGAGATTAAGCCATCCAGGGAAGATAGGATTAAGTCCCGCTAGGCAGCCTTCTCTGTTGCTGCCACTGTCTCTTGTTAGAAGCCATTGGACGTGGAAAATAAGACAAGAAAACTGAAGTTGCTGAAAATATGAAAAAAAACAAACAGGAAGCATTCAGCAGGGTGGGGTGTTAAAAGAGGGGGGGGGGAGGGAGGGGAAGGGGGAGGGGGGGGGGAAGGGGGGAGGGGGGGAAGAATTACTATGTGAGGTTAAAGGCCCTTTACAAGAACTAGTCAAGTCAAAAGTGAGTTTATTGTCAGTGGAGCTGACAAAATGTATCGGGAGAAATTGCAGATGTTGGTTTACACCCAAGATAGATACACAAAGCGAGAATAACTCAGGGGGGGTCAGGCAGCATCTCCGGAGAAAACAAATAGGTGACGATTTAGGTTGAGCATTCTTAGAAACATAGAAAATAGGTGCAGGAGGAGGCCATTCTGCCCTTCGAGCCAGCACCGCCATTCATTGCGATCATGGCTGATCGTCCCCTATCAATAACCCGTGCCTGCCTTCTCCCCATATCCCTTGACTCCACCAGCCTCTAGAGCTCTATCTAACTCTCTCTTAAACCCATCCAGTGACTTGGCCTCCACTGCCCTCTGTGGCAGGGAATTCCACAAATTCACAACTCTCTGGGTGAAAAAGGTTTTTCTCACCTCAGTCTTAAATGACCTCCCCTTTATTCTAAGACTGTGGCCCCTGGTTCTGGACTCGCCCCACATTGGGAACATTTTTCCTGCATCTAGCTTGTCCAGTCCTTTTATAATTTTATATGTTTCTATAAGATCTCCCCCTCATCCTTCTAAACTCTAGTGAATACAAGCCTAGTCTTTTCAATCTTTCCTCATATGACAGTCCCGCCATCCCAGGGATAAATCTCGTGAACCTACGCTGCACTGCCTCAATCGCAAGAATGTCCTTCCTCAAATTAGGAGACCAAAACTGTACACAATAGTACACTTTATCTGTATAAATATGTTGAGGTGCAGCTACAATTAAAAGCTTGCTTGCAGCAGCCTCATGTACACATAGACTCAGATAAACACACATAAACATAAAGGAAAAAAGACAAATGATAGTTTAGTGGGTGTACACAAAATTGCTGGAGAAACTCAGCGGGTGCAGCAGCATCTATGGAGCGAAGGAAATAGGCGACGTTTCGGGCCGAAACCCTTCTGTGTTTGGTTTGTCGCATGTAATAGGTTGTTTGGATTTATAAAATGAGAAAACAGCCAGAAATTACCTAGAGTAAGAAAATATAAGCTGCATCTTGTTCCATAAGGTTCCACTGTCAGAATCTACACCACAACGCTTATTGGAATGGCATATATTTCACCCCTGTATTTTGAATGTTTTCCATGTATAATGTTACCAGCATTGGGTGTATTTACAAGCCATTCCACCTAAAATTTGGAGAATGTCAGGCAGATGCCTCGGTTCTCTTGAGCTGTGATACTTCTAACTTAATAAATAAATGAATACATGAAAAGATCCATTGTAGTTCCCCGCCACTGTGCATCTGGCATGATACCTTCCACCCATCAATCCACTGGCTCAACCTAATACAGATAATCCAACAAAAATCACAATAGTAGCATCTTATGTAAAGAACTTGAAGGCTTTCTCTCTACTGTGAGTCTGAATCCTCATTTTGAAAGAATATATTTGCTCTCGTTCCCCAGAAAACCAAGAGTTTCTCTGCAGTGATCACGTTGGATGTTTACAAGCCCTCTCAGTGCAGGTTGGTGGATGGGAATGAGGACAGATGCATATCGAATCTTTTAAGGAAACAGGAGATTGATAATGGCTTGTGCTCTTCGCCTCGTTTCTGTGTTTGAAGATGTCTTGTCATCAGGTTGATGAATGAACATCTGAATGTATCAATGCCATCACAGATGAAAGTGTTAACATGCATTCCTTGTGATTCATATAACGAGCTGTCATACTGCAAAATGTGATGTTTTAAAGTTAATTCATCTGTGACCAGAATTATCTAAATTTGAACATAAAAATTCAAACCAAATCAAACGTTTTCTCCTGAAATTCAACCTACATGAATTCTTTGTTCTTTCCCGATGTCACCAGCTCCAGTCGAGAATGTGTTATTGAGGCATTCACATTTAGTTGAAGAGACCTGTATAAGATAAATCTAAATTGTATTATCAGGTGTGCCTTTCTGCATCCTCTGGAAGTGCTTGCTAGCTTGCAACATTTAATTCTACTGCCCATCCTTTGTGTTAAAATATCAGTGAGGAATTATAATTTTATTAAGAGTTTTAAGTAATGCTAAGACACTCAGACTTTAACCAGAAAAACAGAGAGTTCATCTTTTACCAACTAAGCAATAACCATGTGGCACAGTGGCGCAGTGTTGGAGTTGCTGCCTTACAGCGCCAGAGACCCGGGTTCAATCCTGACTACTGGTGCTGTCTGTATGGAGTGTGTACGCTCTCCCCGTGACCGTGTGGGTTTTCTCTGGGTGCTCCGGTTTCCTCCCACACTCCAAAGACTAACAGGTTTTATAGGTTAATTGGCTTCGGTAAAGATTTCAAATTGTCCCTAGTGTGTAGGATAGTGTTAGTGTATGGGGATCGCTGGTCAGCACGGACTAGGTGGGCCGAAGGGCCTGTGGCACTATCTCTGAACTCAACTAAACTAGGTCTCTAGCTGGTCAAATAGGGTGAAATATGGAAAGGTTTTATAAATGGCTGACATTCCTACTACCAAGTTCATGCTCACTCTGAAAGTTAATACAGTTAATACAGTATATGGATCACAGATAAGGAAACTAAATGGAATGAAAGCTACGCATAATCAATTAAAATGTAAAATAAAAGTGTTAGTTCCCATAATGATGGCCTACATTTTGTCAGTAAACCTTGTTTAATAATCAAAAGAAGATGAACAAGACTGGGATTCTAGTTTGACATTATTTATTATACCAACACTGCTCTAGAATTGAATTGATTGATCAATGAGTGTTTATTGTCAACATTGAGGTTTCTGATGTTTTAATTATCTACAATCCTCCAACGAATATAAAGAAAGACATCAAGCCTTTATAAAAAAGCAAAAAAGTGAAATGCTGACAGCTAATGTTTTTTGTCCTGAGTCTTCCCACCTAATTATTACCCTGTAAGGTTGCCCTCAAATGTGGCTCCATCTGCTGTTTGGCCTGATAGTTCTTACATGTTTCAAAAAATACAAGGGCAGAATTAAAAATGGCACCAGCTATCTGGGTCATTTTTATTTGATAATCTTAACAGAGATTACTTTATGAAATCCAATACCCCATCATGGATCTGTATTTGATACCAACTCCCAAAGAAATATAGATATTGATGAGCTTTCTTTGTGATTACATCAATATGCTAGGCTCAGGACAGATATACAGTGGAATGCAAGTCCAGGGACTTCAAGCTGTTGACTCTCTCTATTACCAATCCATAAGACCTAGGAGCAGAATTAGGCCATTCGGCCCATCAAGACTACTCCATCATTCGATCATGGCTGATCTATTTTCCCCTCTAAACCCCATTCTCCTGCCTTTTCCCTGTAACCTTTGACGCACTTACTAATCAAGAACCTACCAATCTCTGTGCTATTGCAATTCCTCCTCGATAAAGACTGGTTCATGCATGTCCAGCTTTCCCTTACTGAAGTCAGCAACCAGCTCCTTGGTCTGGCAAATGTTGAGAGCTAGATTGTTGGTCTAGCACCAGAAGGTTCACCAGACTGATTCCTGGGATGTCAGGACTGTCTTATGAAGAAAGACTGGATAGACTTGGTTTATATTCTCTAGAATTTAGGAGATTGAGAGGTGATCTTATAGAAACTTACAAAATTCTTAAGGGGTTGGACAGGCTAGATGCAGGAAGATTGTTCCCGATGTTGGGGAAGTCCAGGACAAGGGGTCACAGCTTAAGGATAAGGGGGAAATCCTTTAAAACCGAGATGAGAAGAACTTTTTTCACCCAGAGAGTCGTGAATCTCTGGAACTCTCTGCCACAGAGGGTAGTCGAGGCCACACAGTTCATTGGCTAGATTTAAGAGGGAGTTAGATGTGGCCCTTGTGGCTAAGGGAATCAGAGGGTATGGAGAGAAGGCAGGTACGGGATACTGAGTTGGATGATCAGCCATGATCATATTGAATGGCGGTGCAGGCTCGAAGGATCGAATGGCCTACTCCTGCACCTAATTTCTATGTTTCTATGTTTCTATTCCATCAAATTATCAATCACCCATGCACGCTGACTCATCTTAGACTTAGACTTTAGACGTTAGAGATACAGCGTGGAGACAGACACTGGCCCACCACCAAGTCCATGTAGACCATCGTACATTAGCACCATCCTACACCTCGTGACAAATTACAATTTTACAGAAGCCAATGAACCTACAAACCTGTAAGTCTTTGGAGTGTGGGAGGAAGCTGGAGCACCCGAAGAAAACCCACGCGGTCACAGGGAAAACATGCAAACTCCATACAGACAAGTACCCGTAGTCAGGATCGAACCCGGGTCTCTGGCCCTGTAAACAACCATTCCGCTGTGCCATTGTTCTGCCCAATGATGCTGATATGGGCAGCAAATTTAAAGGTGGGGTTGGAAATGTAACTGGCTACTTAATCATATGTTTAGGGAGAGTCGAGCAGGGGACTAAGAAGGGGAGCAAACTTATTTGTCTCATATCGTTTCTTGCTTTCCTATATTCCTGCAACTTATTCATTCTCATACTTGTCTATGAACTCTACTCTAATTCTTTTTACCATTCGCCTACACTAAGGGATACTGCAGAGAGATAAGTCTTTTTGGCCTTCCATCACAGCGATGTGATGGATGTTTATGTACATTATGTTGTGTCTTGGGTCTATTTGTTTGTAATGTATGGCTGCAGAAACGTCATTTCGTTTGGACCTCAAGGGGTCCAAATGACAAATAAATTGAATCTTGAATCTTGAATCTCAGAGGAGCCTATTAACCTCATAGCACAAGTTCAGGAAAAAACCAGAGCATCTGAGAGGAATCTATAGTCACAGGAATAAACTGAAAACTCACTGAGCATCCAAGATCAGGATCAAATCCCAGTCTTTGGAGCTGTGAGGCAATAGCACTAACTGCAAAGCCAATGGTATATTCTACATCCGACAAATAACTTGGCAATCACCCGCTTAGACTGGATCTCATAGAACATGGGAGATGAGATTAGTGAAAGCCTGGGGCTGAAATCTATATAAATCTTAGCTTATTCGTCCCACTGCCATTGTGAGGCCTTGGAATGTGAAGCAGTCTTTACTGGCCTCAACCAAATAGATCAATTCTGAATACAGTGCATTCAGAAAGTATTCAGAACCCTTCACTTTTTCCACATTTTGTTACGTTACAGCTTTATTCTAAAATGGATTAAATTCATTTTTTTTTATCATCAATCTATACACAATACCCCATAATAAAAAAGCGAAAACAGGTGTTTAGAAATTTTTGCAAAGTAATTTAAAAGAAATAACTGAAATATCACATTTACATAAGTATTCAGACCCTTTACTCAGTACTTTGTTGTGGCATCTTTGGCAGCGATTACAGCCTCAAGTCTTCTTGGGTATGACGCTACAAGCTTGGCACACCTGTATTTGGGTAATTTCTCCCATTCTTCCCTGCAGATCCTCTCAAGCTCTGTCAGGTTGGATGGGGAGCGTCGATTCACAGCTATTTTCAGGTCCCTCCAGAGATGTTCGATCGGGGTCAAGTCCAGGCTCTGGCTGGGCCACTCAAGGACATTCACAGACTTGTCACGAAGCCACTCCTGCATTGTCTTGGCTGTGTGCTTAGGGTCGTTGTCCTGTTGGAAGGTGAACCTCCGCCCCAGTCTGGGGTCCAGAATGCTCTGGAGCAGGTTTTCATCAAGGATCTCTCTGTACTTTGCTCCGTTCATCTTTCCCTAGTCTCCCAGTTCCTGCTGCTGAAAAACATCCCCACAGCACGATGCTGCCACCACCATGCTTCACTGTAGGTATGGTATTGACCAGGTGATGAGCGGTGCCTGGTTTCCTCCAGACGTGACGCTTGGCATTCAGGCCAAAGAGTTCAATTTTGGTTTCATCAGACCAGAGAATCTTGTTTCTCATGGTCTGAGAGTCCATTAGGTGCCTTTTGGCAAACTCCAAGCGGGCTGCCATGTGCCTTTTACTGAGGAGTGGCTTCCGTCTGGCCACTCTGCCATAAAAGCCTGATTGGTGGAGTGCTGCAGATATAGTTGTCCTTCTGGAAGTTTCTCCCATCTCCACAGAGAAACTCTGGAGTTCTGTCAGAGTGACCATGGATTCTTGGTCATCTCCCTGACCAAGGCCCTTCTCCCCCGATTGCTCAGTTTGGCCGGGCGGCCAGCTCTATGAAGAGTCCTGGCGGTTCCAAAGTTCTTCCATTCATGAATGACAGAGGCCACTGTGCTCCTCGGGACCTGCAATGCTGCAGAAATTGTTTTATACCCTTCCCCAGATCTGTGTTTCAACACAATCCTGTCCCGGAGGTCTACCGACAATTTTGCTCAATTTTGAGTGTCATAGCAAAGGGTCCGAATACTTATGTAAATGTGATATTTCAGTTATTTCTTTTTAATTACTTTGCAACATTTTCTAAGCACCTGTTTTCACTTCTCCATTCTGTGGCATTGTGTGTAGATTGATGATAAGAAAAATGAATTTAATCCATTTTAAAATAAGGCTGTAACGTAACAATATATGGAAAAAGTGAAAGGCTCTGAATACTTTCTGAATGCACTGTATTTTTTCATAGCAGTCCTTCTGCCACTGTGGAGATTTGGAACAAAGAACTTCATCCACTAGTTTTTGCCACTAAGTATTCCTTTAAAAGGAAGGGTGCTTGAAGAGGATTAATATGGAAAAGGCTTGTGGGGATGATCAAGTTAGCTTGCTGCTGTTGATAAAAAAATACTGGTGAGAAATTGAAGAGCCCAATACCTATTCAATAATTGCTTCAAGGTTTTTATATGCATTTATGTGTTATCTACTAATATTCAAAAGAAAATATTTTCCTTTTCAGAAGCCAGAGTACTTGGGTCTGATTTTACAATGCTGTCTTAGAAAGATAGGCATATGTTGGCCTATATTTCACAAAAGCAAGCTTATTCCTGTTAAGAACTCTTCTCACTTCAACAGACAGATTTATTTTGTGTTTGTCATGGATTCAAGTGTCACTATTTTAGCGCTCATTTAAAAGTGAATGTGGTTTCCAAGTCCATCCACTTTCTGCTGTGGCTTCATATTCAACATATCCTAAAAAATAATAACTTTTCCCAAAGACCATAAAGAAAGATTGACAAAAACGCATGGGAACCTGGTCACAGAAAAAGGACATTTTTTTCATCTGAATCAACTCACTTAATTCAGCGTTGCATACAGTCAGCATGATGCATCATTGATTTGATCTTTTAAATTCAGACTTTTACTTTGTCTCCTCCTGTTTCTCTCTATGTGGCGATAAAAGTAGATCAGGTGGTAAAGAAGGAAGAATTAGAATTAGAAATACCTTTATTGTCATTCAGACCTTACGGCCTGCAGTCATACACACAATAATACAATAATAAACAACAATAAACTCAAATCCTCCAAGCACCTCCTCACTGTGGTGGAGGCAAAAATCTTAGGTCTGCAGTCTCTTCCCTCCTCTTCTCCCTCTGCGCTGAGGCGATTCCCCACCGGGCGATGGTACAAACAGTCCCGCGGATCACCGAACCCCGCAAACGGGCCGGCTCAAACACCGCGGCCCGGGGTGGTCGAAGCTGCCGCCCTCCAGTCCAGCGGACGCAGCCGCTGGCCCGCGGCTGAACCCCGGACTCAGGTCACCGCCACCAGAACGCCGTCCCAGCCACCGGAGCTCCGTTCCAGCCCCTAGCCGGATCGCCCTCACGTGAGTGCCGTTCCTCCCTCGAGCTGGGCCGCCCCGACGGGAGCGCCACAGCCCCTCACGGGAGCATCACAGCCCTTCACGGGAGCGCCGTTCCAGCCCCGAGCCGGACCGCCCTCACGGGAGCGAGCCCAGGGCAAGTCCTGATTGGCTCTGCCTCCGGAGTCTCGAGGCCGCCAGCTCCGCCATTAGGCCTCAGCGCAGACGGAGTCAGAGAAGGGGGATACGACAAAAAAGCCGCATTCCCCCCGAAGGGAGAGACAGCAAGCCCCCCCCCCCCCCCCCCCCCCCCCCCCCCCCACATAAACACAGCCTAAAAACCAAAAACGTAACTAGTCAAAACAAAAAAAAAACAACACAAAAAAGTAAAAACGAAGGGACTGCAGGCGAGCCGCTGCTGCCAGGGCAACACCACCACTTGATCATGTTCAAGCAGATGGGACTATGCTGTGCTTGTCTTCATTGGTCAGAGTGTTGAGTATAAGAGTAATGAAGTCACGATGCATGATGCAGGAAGGCTGTGGATGCTTTGGAGAAGGTGCAGAAGAGGCTTACCAGAATGCTGACTGGATTAGGGGGTATTAGAGTCATAGAGACCGGTATTAGTTACAAGGAGAAGTTGATCTCCTTGTAAAGAAAATTGGATTGTTTCCTCCAGAATGCTGAAGCATGAGGGGAAACCTGATAGAAATATATAAAATTAGAGAATAGAGAGAATCAGAACGTTTCTCCCAGAATGGAAATGTGAAAGACTATTAATAGATTTAAGCTAAGAGGGGCAAAGTTGAAAGATGTGTGGGTCAAGTGTTTTTACCCAGAGGGTGGTGGATGCCCAGAGCGTGGGTGCGTGGAGCGTGGGTGCGTGGAGCGTGGGTGTCTGGAGCGTGGGTGTCTGGAGCGTGGGTGTCTGGAGCGTGGGTGCGTGGAGCGGTGGGGTGTCTGGAGCGTGGGTGCGTGGAGCGTGGGTGTCAAGGAGCTTGGGTGCGAGGAGCGTGGGTGTCTGGAGCGTGGGTGTCTGGAGCGTGGGTGTCGTGGAGCGTGGGTGTCTGGAGCGTGGGGGTCTGGAGCGTGGGTGTCTGGAGCGTGGGTGTCTGGAGCGTGGGTGCCGGAGCGGGGTGTGGGTGTCTGGAGCGTGGGTGTCTGGAGCGTGGGTGTCTGGAGCGTGGGTGTGTCTGGAGCGTGGAGCGTGGGTGTCTGGGAGCGTGGGTGTCTGGAGCGTGGGTGTCTGGAGCGTGGAGCGTGGGTGTGTCTGGAGCGTGGTGTCTGTGGGTGTCTGGAGCGTGGGTGTCTGGAGCGTGGGTGTCTGGAGCGTGGGGTGAGCGTGAGCGTGGGTGGGAGCGTGGGTGTCTGGAGCGTGGGTGTCTGGAGCGTGGGTGTCTGGAGCGTGGGTGTGTCTGGAGCGTGGGTGCCGGGAGCGTGGGTGTCTGGAGCGTGGGTGTCTGGAGCGTGGGTGTCTGGAGCGTGGGTGTCTGGAGCGTGGAGCGTGGGGTGTGTCTGGAGCGTGGGTGTCTGGAGCGTGGGTGTCTGGAGCGTGGGTGTCTGGAGCGTGGGTGTCTGGAACGTGGGTGTGTCTGGAGCGTGGGTGTCTGGAGCGTGGGTGTCTGGAACGTGGGTGTCTGGAGCGTGGGTGTCTGGAGCGTGGGTGTCTGGAGCGTGGGTGTCTGGAGCGTGGGTGCGTGGAGCGGGGGGGTGGGTCTGGAGCGTGGGTGTCTGGAGCGTGGGTGTCCGGAGCGTGGGTGTCTGGAGCGTGGGTGTCTGGAGCGTGGGTGTCTGGAGCGTGGGTGTCTGGAGCGTGGGTGTGTGGAGCGTGGGTGTCTGGAGCGTGTGTGTCTGGAGCGTGGGTGTCTGGAGCGTGGGCGTCTGGAGCGTGGGTGCGCGGAGCGTGGGTGTCTGGTGTCTGGAGCGTGGGTGTCTGGCGCGTGTGTGTCTGGCGCGTGGGTTGCTGGAGCGTGGGTGTCTGGAGCGTGGGTGTCTGGGGCGTGGGTGTCTGGAGCGTGGGTGTCTGGAGCGTGGGTGTCTGGAGCGTGGGTGTCTGGAGCGTGGGTGTCTGGAGCGTGGGTGTGTGGAGCGTGGGTGCGTGGAGCGGGGTGTCTGGAGCGTGGGTGTGGGCGTGGGTCTGGAGCGTGGGTGCCCGGAGCGTGGGTGCCCGGAGCGTGGGTGTCTGGAGTGTGGGTGCCCGGAGCGTGGGTGTCTGGAGCGTGGGTGTCTGGAGCGTGGGTGTCTGGAGCGTGGGTGTCTGGAGCGTGGGTGCCTGGAGCGTGGGTGTCTGTCTGGAGCGTGGGTGTCTGGAGCGTGGGTGTCTGGAGCGTGGGTGTCTGGAGCGTGGGTGTCTGGAGCGTGGGTGTGTGGAGCGTGGGTGTCTGGAGCGTGGGTGTCTGGAGCGTGGGTGTCTGGAGCGTGGGTGTCTGGAGTGTGGGTGCGTGGAGCGTGGGTGCCCGGAGCGTGGGTGCGTGGAGCGTGGGTGTCTGGAGCGTGGGTGCGTGGAGCGTGGGTGCGTGGAGCGTGGGTGTCTGGAGCGTGGGTGTGTGGAGCGTGGGTGTCTGGAGCGTGGGTGCCTGGAGCGTGGGTGCGCGGAGCGTGGGTGAGTGGAGCGTGGGTGCCTGGAGAGTGGGTGACTGGAGCGTGGGTGTCTGGAGCGTGGGGGGGTGGAGCGTGGGTGCCCGTGGAGCGTGGGTGCCCGGAGCGTGGGTGTCTGGAGCGTGGGGTGTCTGGAGCGTGGGTGCGTGGAGCGTGGGTGCGTGGAGCGTGGGTGTCTGGAGCGTGGGGTGTGTGGAGCGTGGGTGTCTGGAGCGTGGGTGTCTGGGTGTGTGTGGGAGCGGGGAGTGGGGTGCGTGGAGCGGAGTGGGGTGCGTGGAGCGTGGGTGTCTGGAGCGTGGGTGTCTGGAGCGTGGGTGTGTGGAGCGTGGGTGTCTGGAGCGTGGGTGTCGGGAGCGTGGGTGCGTGGAGCGTGGGTGCCCGGAGCGTGGGTGCGTGGAGAGTGGGTGTCTGGAGCGTGGGTGCGTGGAGCGTGGGTGTCTGGAGCGTGGGTGCGTGGAGCGTGGGTGCTTGGAGCGTGGGTGCCCGGAGCGTGGGTGCGTGGAGAGTGGGTGTCTGGAGCGTGGGTGCGTGGAGCGTGGGTGCGTGGAGCGTGGGTGTCTGGAGCGTGGGTGCGTGGAGCGTGGGTGCCTGGAGCGTGGGTGCGTGGAGCGTGGGTGCGTGGAGCGTGGGTGCCCGGAGCGTGGGTGCGTGGAGCGTGGGTGTCTGGAGCGTGGGTGCGTGGAGCGTGGGTGCGTGGAGCGTGGGTGTCTGGAGCGTGGGTGCGTGGAGCGTGGGGTGCGTGGGTGTCTGGAGCGTGGGTGTCTGGAGCGTGGGTGTCTGGAGCGTGGGTGCGTGGAGCGTGGGTGTCTGGAGCGTGGGTGCGTGGAGCGTGGGTGTCTGGAGCGTGGGTGTCTGGAGCGTGGGTGTCTGGAGCGTGGGTGTCTGGAGCGTGGGTGTCTGGAGCGTGGGTGCGTGGAGCGTGGGTGCCTGGAGCGTGGGTGCGTGGAGCGTGGGTGCGTGGAGCGTGGGTGCGTGGAGCGTGGGTGCCTGGAGCGTGGGTGCCTGGAGCGTGGGTGTCTGGAGCGTGGGTGCGTGGGTGTCTGGAGCGTGGGTGTCTGGAGCGTGGGTGTCTGGAGCGTGGGTGTCTGGAGCGTGGGTGTCTGGAGCGTGGGTGCATGGGTGTCTGGAGCGTGGGTGTCTGGAGCGTGGGTGCCTGGAGCGTGGGTGTCTAGAGCGTGGGTGCGTGGAGCGTGGGTGCCTGGAGCGTGGGTGTCTAGAGCGTGGGTGCGTGGAGCGTGGGTGTCTGGAGCGTGGGTGTCTGGAGCGTGGGTGCCTGGAGCGTGGGGTGCCTGGAGCGTGGGTGCCTGGAGCGTGGGTGTCTGGAGCGTGGGTGTCTGGAGCGTGGTGCCCGAGCGTGGGTGTCTGGAGCGTGGGTGCCTGGAGCGTGGGTGTCTGGAGCGTGGGTGCCTGGAGCGTGGGTGCGTGGAGCGTGGGTGTCTGGAGCGTGGGTGCGTGGAGCGTGGGTGTCTGGAGCGTGGGTGTCTGGAGCGTGGGTGTCTGGAGCGTGGGTGCCGGGAGCGTGGGTGTCTGGAGCGTGGGGTGCCTGGAGCGTGGGTGTCTGGAGCGTGGGTGCCTGGAGCGTGGGTGCGTGGAGCGTGGAGCGTGGGTGCGTGGAGCGTGGGTGTCTGGAGCGTGGGTGTCTGGAGCGTGGGTGTGTGGAGCGTGGGTGTCTGGAGAGCGTGGGTGTCTGGAGCGTGGGTGCCTGGAGCGTGGGTGTGTGGAGCGCGTGGGTGTCTGGAGCGTGGGTGCGTGGAGCGTGGGTGCGTGGAGCGTGGGTGCCTGGAGCGTGGGTGTCTGGAGCGTGGGTGTCTGGAGCGTGGGTGTGTGGAGAGCGTGGGTGCGTGGAGCGTGGGTGCGTGGAGCGTGGGTGTCTGGAGCGTGGGTGTGTGGAGTGTGGGTGTGTGGAGCGTGGGTGTGTGGAGCGTGGGTGTGTGGAGCGTGGGTGTCTGGAGCGTGGGTGTCTGGAGCGTGGGTGTCTGGAGCGTGGGTGTCTGGAGCGTGGGTGTCTGGAGCGTGGGTGCCTGGAGCGTGGGTGCCTGGAGCGTGGGTGTCTGGAGCGTGGGTGTCTGGAGCGTGGGGTGCCTGGAGCGTGGGTGTCTGGAGCGTGGGTGTGTGGAGCGTGGGTGTCTGGAGCGTGGGTGTGTGGAGCGTGGGTGTCTGGAGCGTGGGTGCGTGGGTGTGTGGAGCGTGGGTGCGTGGAGCGTGGGTGTCTGGAGCGTGGGTGTCTGGAGCGTGGGTGTCTGGAGCGTGGGTGCATGGGTGTCTGGAGCGTGGGTGTCTGGAGCGTGGGTGTCTGGAGCGTGGGTGTGTGGAGCGTGGGTGTCTGGAGCGTGGGTGTCTGGAGCGTGGGTGTGTGGAGGAGCGTGGGTGCGTGGAGCGTGGGTGCGTGGAGCGTGGGTGTCTGGAGCGTGGGTGTCTGGAGCGTGGGTGCGTGGAGCGTGGGTGTCTGGAGCGTGGGTGTCTGGAGCGTGGGTGCGTGGAGCGTGGGTGCCTGGAGCGTGGGTGTGTGGAGCGTGGGTGTCTGGAGCGTGGGTGTCTGGAGCGTGGGTGCGTGGAACGTGGGTGTCTGGAGCGTGGGTGTCTGGAGCGTGGGTGTCTGGAGCGTGGGTGCGTGGAGCGTGGGTGTCTGGAGCGTGGGTGTCGGGAGCGTGGGTGTCGGGAGCGTGGGTGTCTGGAGCGTGGGTGTCTGGAGCGTGGGTGCGTGGAGCGTGGGTGTCTGGAGCGTGGGTGTCGGGAGCGTGGGTGCCTGGAGCGTGGGTGTCTGGAGCGTGGGTGCGTGGAGCGTGGGTGTCTGGAGCGTGGGTGTCTGGAGCGTGGGTGTGTGGAGCGTGGGTGTCTGGAGCGTGGGTGTCTGGAGCGTGGGTGCGTGGAGTGTGGGTGCCTGGAGCGTGGGTGTCGGGAGCGTGGGTGCGTGGAGCGTGGGTGTCTGGAGCGTGGGTGCGTGGAGCGTGGGTGCGTGGAGCGTGGGTGCCCGGAGCGTGGGTGCGTGGAGCGTGGGTGCGTGGAGCGTGGGTGTCTGGAGCGTGGGTGCGTGGAGCGTGGGTGCGTGGAGCGTGGGTGTGTCTGGAGCGTGGGTGCGTGGAGCGTGGGTGCCTGGAGCGTGGGTGTCGGGAGCGTGGGGTGCGTGGAGCGTGGGTGTCTGGAGCGTGGGTGCGTGGAGCGTGGGTGCGTGGAGCGTGGGTGTCTGGAGCGTGGGTGCGTGGAGCGTGGGTGTGTGGAGCGTGGGTGCGTGGAGCGTGGGTGCGTGGAGCGTGGGTGCCTGGAGCGTGGGTGTCTGGAGCGTGGGTGCGTGGAGCGTGGGTGTCTGGAGCGTGGGTGCGTGGGAGCGTGGGTGCGTGGAGCGTGGGTGTCTGGAGCGTGGGTGCGTGGAGCGTGGGTGCGTGGGTGTCTGGAGCGTGGGTGTCTGGAGCGTGGGTGTCTGGAGCGTGGGTGCGTGGAGCGTGGGTGTCTGGAGCGTGGGTGCGTGGAGCGTGGGTGTCTGGAGCGTGGGTGTCTGGAGCGTGGGTGTCTGGAGCGTGGGTGTCTGGAGCGTGGGTGTCTGGAGCGTGGGGTGCGTGGAGCGTGGGTGTCTGGAGCGTGGGTGTCTGGAGCGTGGGTGCGTGGAGCGTGGGTGCGTGGAGCGTGGGTGCGTGGAGCGTGGGTGCGTGGAGCGTGGGTGCCTGGAGCGTGGGTGTCTGGAGCGTGGGTGCGTGGAGCGTGGGTGTCTGGAGCGTGGGTGTCTGGAGCGTGGGTGTCTGGAGCGTGGGTGCGTGGGTGTCTGGAGCGTGGGTGCGTGGAGCGTGGGTGCCTGGAGCGTGGGTGTCTGGAGCGTGGGTGTCTGGAGCGTGGGTGCGTGGAGCGTGGGTGCCTGGAGCGTGGGTGTCTAGAGCGTGGGTGCGTGGAGCGTGGGTGCCTGGAGCGTGGGTGTCTGGAGCGTGGGTGCGTGGAGCGTGGGTGCGTGGAGCGTGGGTGCGTGGAGCGTGGGTGCGTGGAGCGTGGGTGCCTGGAGCGTGGGTGTCTGGAGCGTGGGTGCGTGGGTGTCTGGAGCGTGGGTGTCTGGAGCGTGGGTGTCTGGAGCGTGGGTGTCTGGAGCGTGGGGTGTCTGGAGCGTGGGTGCATGGTGTCTGGAGCGTGGGTGTCTGGAGCGTGGGTGCGTGGAGCGTGGGTGCCTGGAGCGTGGGTGTCTAGAGCGTGGGTGCGTGGAGCGTGGGTGTCTGGAGCGTGGGTGTCTGGAGCGTGGGTGCGTGGAGCGTGGGTGTCTGGAGCGTGGGTGTCTGGAGTGTGGGTGTCTGGAGCGTGGGTGCATGGGGTGTCTGGAGCGTGGGTGTCTGGAGCGTGGGTGCCTGGAGCGTGGGTGTCTGGAGCGTGGGTGTCTGGAGCGTGGGTGTCTGGAGCGTGGTTGGAGCGTGGGTGTCTGGAGCGTGGGTGCGTGGAGCGTGGGTGTCTGGAGCGTGGGTGCCTGGAGCGTGGGTGCCTGGAGCGTGGGTGTCTGGAGCGTGGGTGCGTGGAGCGTGGGTGTCTGGAGCGTGGGTGTCTGGAGCGTGGGTGCGTGGAGCGTGGGTGTGTGGAGCGTGGGTGTGTGGAGCGTGGGTGTCTGGAGCGTGGGTGTCTGGAGCGTGGGTGCCTGGAGCGTGGGTGTCTGGAGCGTGGGTGTCTGGAGCGTGGGTGTCTGGAGCGTGGGTGTCGGGAGAGCGTGGGTGTCTGGAGCGTGGGTGTCTGGAGCGTGGGTGCCTGGAGCGTGGGTGCGTGGAGCGTGGGTGTCGGGAGCGTGGGGGTCTGGAGCGTGGGTGTGTGGAGCGTGGGTGTCTGGAGCGTGGGTGTCTGGAGCGTGGGTGCCTGGAGCGTGGGTGTCTGGAGCGTGGGTGTCGGGAGCGTGTGGGTGTCTGGAGCGTGGGTGTCTGGAGCGTGGGTGTGTGGAGCGTGGGTGCGTGGAGCGTGGGTGTCTGGAGCGTGGGTGTGTGGAGCGTGGGTGCCTGGAGCGTGGGTGTCTGGAGCGTGGGTGCGTGGAGCGTGGGTGTCTGGAGCGTGGGGGTGTGGAGAGTGGGGGAGTGGAGCGTGGGTGCTGGAGCGGGTGCGTGGGTGAGTGGAGCGTGGGTGTGTGGAGCGTGGGTGCGTGGAGCGTGGGTGCCTGGAGCGTGGGTGTGTGGAGCGTGGGTGTGTGTGGAGCGTGGGTGCGTGGAGCGTGGGTGTGTGGAGCGTGGGTGTCTGGAGCGTGGGTGTGTGGAGCGTGGGTGCGTGGAGCGTGGGTGTCTGGAGCGTGGGTGTGTGGAGCGTGGGTGGCTGGAGCGTGGGTGCGTGGAGTTTGTGGAGCGTGGGTGTGTGGAGCGTGGGTGTGTGGAGCGTGGGTGTGTGGAGCGTGGGTGCGTGGAGCGTGGGTGTGTGGAGCGTGGGTGTCTGGAGCGTGGGTGTGTGGAGCGTGGGTGCGTGGAGCGTGGGTGCGTGGAGCGTGGGTGTCTGGAGCGTGGGTGTGTGGGAGCGTGGGTGCGTGGAGCGTGGGTGTCTGGAGCGTGGGTGTGTGGAGCGTGGGTGCGTGGAGCGTGGGTGCGTGGAGCGTGGGTGTGTGGAGCGTGGGTGCGTGGAGCGTGGGTGTTTGGAGCGTGGGTGCGTGGAGCGTGGGTGCGTGGAGCGTGGGTGTGTGGAGCGTGGGTGTGTGGAGCGTGGGTGCGTGGAGCGTGGGTGTCTGGAGCGTGGGTGTCTGGAGCGTGGGTGTCTGGAGCGTGGGTGTCTGGAGCGTGGGTGCGTGGAGCGTGGGTGCGTGGTAGCGTGGGGGTGCGTGGAGCGTGGGTGCGTGGAGCGTGGGTGTCTGGAGCGTGGGTGGAGCGTGGGTGTGTGGAGCGTGGGTGCGTGGAGCGTGGGTGCGTGGAGCGTGGGTGTCTGGAGCGTGGGTGTCTGGAGCGTGTGGGTGTCTGGAGCGTGGGTGCGTGGAGAGTGGGTGTCTGGAGCGTGGGTGTCTGGAGCGTGGGTGTCTGGAGCGTGGGTGTCTGGAGCGTGGGTGTCTGGAGCGTGGGTGTCGTGGAGCGTGGGTGTCTGGAGCGTGGGTGTCTGGAGCGTGGTGTCTGGAGCGTGGGGTGTCTGGAGCGTGGGTGTCTGGAGCGTGGAGCGTGGGTGTCTGGAGCGTGGGTGTCTGGAGCGTGGGTGTCTGGAGCGTGGGTGTCTGGAGCGTGGGTGTCGTGGAGCGTGGGTGTCTGGAGCGTGGGGGTGCGTGGAGCGTGGGTGTCTGGAGCGTGGGTGTCGTGGAGCGTGGGTGTCTGGAGCGTGGGTGCTGGAGAGCGTGGGTGCGTGGAGCGTGGGTGTCTGGAGCGTGGGTGCGTGGAGCGTGGGTGTCTGGAGCGTGGGTGTCTGGAGCGTGGGTGTCTGGAGCGTGGGTGCGTGGAGCGTGGGTGTCTGGAGCGTGGGTGCGTGGGTGTCTGGAGCGTGGGTGCCTGGAGCGTGGGTGTCTGGAGCGTGGGTGCGTGGAGCGTGGGTGCCTGGAGCGTGGGTGTCTAGAGCGTGGGTGCGTGGAGCGTGGGTGTCTGGAGCGTGGGTGTCTGGAGCGTGGGTGTCTGGAGCGTGGGTGTCTAGAGCGTGGGTGCGTGGAGCGTGGGTGTCTGGAGCGTGGGTGTCTGGAGCGTGGGTGCGTGGAGCGTGGGTGTCTGGAGCGTGGGTGTCTAGAGCGTGGGTGTCTGGAGCGTGGGTGTCTGGAGCGTGGGTGTCTGGAGCGTGGGTGCGTGGAGCGTGGGTGTCTGGAGCGTGGGTGTCTGGAGCGTGGGTGTCTGGAGCGTGGGTGCCTGGAGCGTGGGTGTCTGGAGCGTGGGTGTGTGGAGCGTGGGTGCCTGGAGCGTGGGTGTCTGGAGCGTGGGTGCCTGGAGCGTGGGTGCGTGGAGCGTGGGTGTCTGGAGCGTGGGTGCATGGGTGTCTGGAGCGTGGGTGTCTGGAGCGTGGGTGCCTGGAGCGTGGGTGTCTGGAGCGTGGGTGCGTGGAGCGTGGGTGTCTGGAGCGTGGGTGTCTGGAGCTGGAGCGTGGGTGGCTGGAGCGTGGGTGTCTGGGGCGTGGGTGTCTGGAGCGTGGGTGTCTGGAGCGTGGGTGTCTGGAGCGTGGGTGTCTGGAGCGTGGGTGCGTGGAGCGTGGGTGCCTGGAGCGTGGGTGTCTGGAGCGTGGGTGTCTGGAGCGTGGGTGTCTGGAGCGTGGGTGTCGGGAGCGTGGGTGTCGGGAGCGTGGGGGTCGGGAGCGTGGGTGTCGGGAGCGTGGGTGTCTGGAGTGTGGGTGTCTGGAGCGTGGGTGCATGGGTGTCTGGAGCGTGGGTGTGTGGAGCGTGGGTGTGTGGAGCGTGGGTGCGTGGAGCGTGGGTGCGTGGAGCGTGGGGGTCTGGAGCGTGGGTGTCTGGAGCGTGGGTGTCTGGAGCGTGGGTGTCTGGAGCGTGGGTGCGTGGAGCGTGGGTGTGTGGAGCGTGGGTGCGTGGAGCGTGGGTGCCGGGAGCGTGGGTGTCTGGAGCGTGGGTGTCTGGAGCGTGGGTGTCTGGAGCGTGGGTGTCTGGAGCGTGGGTGTCTGGAGCGTGGGTGTCTGGAGCGTGGGTGCCTGGAGCGTGGGTGTGTGGAGCGTGGGTGCCTGGAGCGTGGGTGTCTGGAGCGTGGGTGTCTGGAGCGTGGGTGCCTGGAGCGTGGGTGCGTGGAACGTGCTGCCAGGGGTGGTCGTGGAGGCAGGGATATGGATCATGTTCAAGCAGATGGGATTTGTTATTCTTGGCTTTATGTTTGGCCATAGACACTGTGAGGCAAAGGGCCTGTTTCCATGCTGCACGTCCCCATGCTGCACCCATGCTGCACGTTCCCATGCTGCACGTTTCCATTGCACCATGCTGCACGTTCCCATGCTGCACGTTGCTGCACGTTTCCATGCTGCACGTTTCCATGCTGCACGTTCCCATGCTGCACGTTTCCATGCTGCACGTTTCCATGCTGCACGTCCCCATGCTGCACGTTCCCATGCTGCACGTTTCCATGTTGCACGTTCCCATGCTGCACGTTTCCATGCTGCACGTTTCCATGCTGCACGTTTCCATGCTGCACGTTTCCATGCTGCACGTTCCCATGCTGCACGTGTTCTGTGCTGTGCAGCTTTGGCATCAAGATAATTGCAAAATAGTTCATCTTGAAAATTAGAGTTGGACACCGTACAAACAGGCCCTTCTGCCCACTACATGTATACTGCCCATCATTGCCTATCTATACTAATCCCACACAACAACACTCATTTCGTAACCCACCATACTTGTCCAGATGCCTCTTAATGTTGCTATTGGTCTTGCATTCACCAGCTCTGTCAGCTTATTCCATGCAACCAGCTACTCTCTCTGTGAAAAGCCGACCCCTCAGGTTCTATTGGGTAGTTCAGCAGGTGTTTGTGATCTAATCTAATATCAGCTAGCTAAACCGGACCAGATACTTAATGTATCCGTGGTGTGTAAACACACCCACATAGACTCGCTGGGCCTGTACAGTCTGATCACATGGCATGCAAGACAAGACCTACTAGGTTTATTGTGGAGAAAGGAACTGCAGATGCTGGTTTATACTAAAGATAGGAACAAAGTGCTGGAGTATCTCAGCTGGTCAGGCAGCATCTCTGGAGGAAAAGGATGGATGAAATTTCAAGTTAGGACCCTTCTTCAGACTGAAAGTTGAGGGCAGGGAACTGGAGGTGAGAAAAAGCCCGAATACAGCAGGGCCGACAACAGATAATGAAGGAAGGGAGGAGCCCACAATGGCCCATTGTAGACTATAATAAAGCTGGCTTCAATATGTGCATTCTAGAATTACCAGAAATCACTGTAAAAGATCTTAAAAAAAATCATTTTAGCAGCTTTTCCTTTTTGACTCGTCAAATGTTTTTGTGTGTAGGGTTTTCATTAAAATTACCAGCCGTATAATTTGTCTTGATGGGTTCCAGCATTTGCCTGTCCGCCAACACACAACTAAACGCTGAGATTACAACCACAGTTATTTCATCCATAACAATGTATTTAATTTTTAAATAAATCTCTTTGTGCCTGTGATTTATCCCGAATCAATCCTCTGACATACTTTGCTTCTCAACCTTGTTTCAAGGCAATGAGTTCTTTACTCAGTGTTAAGCTGCATATATAACCATATAATAACCATATAACAATTACAGTACGGAAACAGGCCATCTCGACCCTTCTAGTCCGTGCCGAACACGTATTCTCCCCTAGTCCCATATACCTGCGCTCAGACCATAACCCTCCATTCCTTTCTCGTCCATATAACTATCCATATAACTATCAAACAGTAAAGGCCTTGTCCCACTCTACGAGTTCACCCAAGAGCTCTCCCGAGTTTAAAAAAAAATCAAACTCGTGGTAAGCACGTAGAATGTACATAGCGGGTACGTCGGAGCTCGGGACGTCTCTTAGCGGCTCGTAACACTTTTTCTCACAGAGAGTGGTGCGTCTGAGGAATTCTCTGCCTCAAAGGGCGGTGGAGGCAGGTTCTCTGGATGCTTTCAAGAGAGAGCTAGATAGGGCTCTTAAAAATAGCGGAGTCAGGGGATATGGGGAGAAGGCAGGAACGGGGTACTGATTGGGGAAGATCAGCCATGATCACATTGAATGGCGGTGCTGGCTCGAAGGGCCGAATGGCCTCCTCCTGCACCTGTTGTCTATTGTCTATTAAGACATCCCCTTCCATGCTGTGGCTGACAATGCCAACTCTCTACTGCAGTCACGCAGAATAAACAGATGCATAATCCAGTCAAATTCTCTGGTAATCTGAATAACTATTCCCGAAATGTATATTTCCATTCTAAAACAACTACAACCCAAACCACTGCATCATCCATTTCGATTTGTTGTCATATTTCAGTGCCAAAGGAAGTAGGAGCTTGGAAACAATTGTCACACAAGATGGAACTTTCCTATCGTCTATATAACCATATAACCATATAACAATTACAGCACGGAAACAGGCCATCTCGACCCTTCTAGTCCGTGCCGAACACATAATCTCCCCTAGTCCCATATACCTGCACTCAGACCATAACCCTCCATTCCCTTCCCGTCCATATAACTATCCAACTTACTTTTAAATGATAAAAACGAACCTGCCTCCACCACCTTCACTGGAAGCTCATTCCACACAGCCACCACTCTCTGAGTAAAGAAGTTCCCCCTCATGTTACCCCTAAACTTCAGTCCCTTAATTCTCAAGTCATGTCCCCTTGTTTGAATCTTCCCTACTCTCAGTGGGAAAAGCTTTTCCACGTCAACTCTGTCTATCCCTCTCATCATTTAAAAAACCTCTATCAAGTCCCCCCTTAACCTTCTGCGCTCAAAGAATAAAGCCCTAACTTGTTCAACCTTTCTCTGTAACTTAGTTGCTGAAACCCAGGCAACATTCTAGTAAATCTCCTCTGTACTCTCTCTATTTTGTTGACTATATAAACAATAAATAACAAGTCTGCCTGACCCGTTGAATAACCCCTAGCATTTTGTGTCTATCTTTGGTGTAAACCAGCATCTGCAATTCCTTTCTTGTTGTTTTTCTGCTTAATTGTATGTTTCAGCAACATTGGTTCAGTAGTCTTGAGAGATTCTGCTTCCATCTGACATTCAAGTAGACTTTCAGATGACAATAATGTCAGAGGGAAAAATCCAACTGCCTAGGTCTTGTCACTTTAACCAGTCCAATCAGTGTATCAATGACAAATTGATTAGTAGTTTGCCAACAGCAGCTTTTCGTTAATCTGAAGATCTGGCTTCCTTGAATTGGAACAAAAGAAACGGAGCCTTTTTGTTCCTGGGACATTAGTCTGGCACCATCTTGTGGTTGGATATCTCATTTGCGACTTTCTCCTTAGTGAGAACATTCAGTGTCAGACCCAAAAGGTGTGCAGGGAAAACAGCTAAAGGGCCTGTCCCACTGTCCCGAGTCCTCTGCCGAGTTGAAAGGACCTTAAAAAAAATCAAGATTTTTGTGATCTACGAACTCCTCCTCCCGGCTATCTTTTTACTCGTGGGCTTTTTTGTCATGCTGGAAAAGACGTCCCGATTTACCTGATGCCCCGAGTACCTGCGGCTGACATAACGAGCCGCTACGATATATCTACGGACTCCGACGGACTCGCTACGGGCATTATCCGAGTTTGAATCAAAGGGAAAACTCGGGAGAATTCGTGAGTAACTCGGGAAAGTGGGACAGACCCTTAACCTGTTTGCCTCAAAATTAGAATCATTTTATTTCATGTCTGAGAGACACAGCTTGGAAACAGGCCCTTCGGTCTGCCAAACAGATTATGGGCAACACAGTTCAGTTCCTTTTATTGTCAAGTGTACCAAGATACAATGAAAAACCTTTGTGGCATGCTAACCAGTCAGCAGAAAGCCAATACCTAATTACAAATGAGCCATTTACAGTGTATAGATACATGATAAGCGAATAACGTTTAGAAACATAGAAACATAGAAATTAGGTGCAGGAGTAGGCCATTCGGCCCTTCGAGCCTGCACCGCCATTCAATATGATCATGGCTGATCATCCAACTCAGTATCCCGTACCTGCCTTCTCTCCATACCCTCTGATCCCCTTAGCCACAAGGTCCACATCTAACTCCCTCTTAAATATAGCCAATGAACTGGCCTCAACTACCCTCTGTGGCAGAGAGTTCCAGAGATTCACCACTCTCTGTGTGAAAAAAAGTTCTTCTCATCTCGGTTTTAAAGGATTTCCCCCTTATCCTTAAGCTGTGACCCCTTGTCCTGGACTTCCCCAACATCGGGAACAATCTTCCTGCATCTAGCCTGTCCAACCCCTTAAGAATTTTGTAAGTTTCTATAAGATCCCCTCTAAATCTCCTAAATTCTA
Organism: Leucoraja erinaceus; assembly: GCF_028641065.1. Classification (NCBI taxonomy): domain Eukaryota; kingdom Metazoa; phylum Chordata; class Chondrichthyes; order Rajiformes; family Rajidae; genus Leucoraja; species Leucoraja erinaceus. The sequence goes on from NC_073390.1 coordinate 54,216,023, forward strand.
GAGAGTATAAACCAAGTCTATCCAGTCTTTCTTCATAAGACAGTCCTGACATCCCAGGAATCAGTCTGGTGAACCTTCTCTGCACTCCCTCTATGGCAATAATGTCCTTCCTCAGATTTGGAGACCAAAACTGTACGCAATACTCCAGGTGTGGTCTCGCCAAGACCCTGTACAACTGCAGTAGAACCTCCCTGCTCCTATACTCAAATCCTTTAGTGCAAGGTAAGGCCAGTAAAGTCTGGTCAAAATGTGTAGGAAAGAACTGTAGATGCCTGTTTAAATTGAAGGTAGACACAAAATACTGGAGTAACTCAGCGGGACAGGCAGCATCGCTGGAGAGAAGGAACGGGTGCCATTTCGGTTCGAGACCCATCTTCAGACTGATCCGTTTCGGGTTGAGACCCTTATTCAGTCTGAAGAAGGGTCTCGACCCGAAACATCACTCATTCCTTCTCTCGAAAGATGCTGCCTCTCTGGCTGAGTTACTCCAGCATTTTTTGTCGACCAAAGTCCAGTCAAAAATAGTCCGAGGGTCACCAATGAGGCAGATAGTAGTCCAGGACTGCTCTCAAGTTGTGGTTGGATGATTCTGTTGCCTGATAACAGCTGGGAAGAAACTGTCCCTGAATCTGGAATCAAAGTGGCGCAGCGGTAGAGTTCCTCCACGTATTTCTCTGTAATGCATTCCATTCTTTCCTACATGCCCAACAACTCCCCATCCCCCAATCTCCCATGCCATCCACCTACTCTAAAGACAGTTTGCAGTAACTAATTAATCAATGAGTGTATCTTTGTGGCAAAGACAGGAGAATATAAAGGATGTAAAGGACATTTATAATCACATACACCAAATGGTGTAGTGAAATTTGACTTGCCATTGCAGCACACAAATAAAGATGAGACACCACATTAAATAATTTAACAATAAACATTAAAACATCCCCAGACAATGGTTCCCACTGTGGGGGAAGGCAGCAAAGTCCAGTCCCCATCCCCTGTTCACTCATAGTCGGGCCTATTGTGGCCTCCGCAGCCAGTCCGATGTTTTCAGGCCCTCTTGCCGGGAAGATGGAACTCCGGAGTCGGGTGAACACTCCTCAGCGGCTTGGTAATGTCTGGAGCGGCATTTGGAGCGGGTCTGAGAGCAAAAGATTGATCAGCCATGATTGAATGGCAGAGTAGACTTGATGGGCTGAATGGCCAAATTCTGTTCCCAGAACTTCTGAAGTTATGAAGTTATGAGTGGGGGGAGCTGGGGTTCCTGAAGTACCTGAAGGTTGAAACATCTTGGATTTCTGTAAGAAGATTCATGTTTGCAAATGTATTCGTGTTTTTTGAGGTTGTAACTTGCTGAATCGATAAGGACGAGTCAGTGGATACAGTGCATTTGGAAACCATGATATGGTGCCATCTAAGAGATTATTCAACAACATTATAATACAGGGCAGTGGGAGCAATATATTCAAATGGATTGAAAATTGGTTATGGACAAGAAAAACCAAAGATTTAAAAAAATGATAATTTTATATAATAAAAATAATCTGCAGATGCTGGTTCCTGCCAAAAATAAACACAAAATGCTAGAGTAACTCAATGGGTCAGGCAGCATCTTTGGAGAAAATGGATAGGTGACGTTTTGGGTTCTGGACCCTACTTTAGATCTCTCAGGACCCCAAAAAATCAGCTATCCATTCTCTCCAGTAATGCTGCCTGACCCATTGGGACATTCTATGGTTGGTAGGCTGTAGTTGGTGACGTGACCCAGTGAACATTGAAATCTGTACCAATGACTTTGATAAATGGAGAAAATGTAATCAAATCAAAGATGCTGATCGTACAAAACTGGGTGCAGGTATGTTTTCTGTAGAAAAATACTTTTATTAATGCTCGGAAAAATGGAAGTTATTGGTCTGAAACTTGGCTGACCTTAAAAAAACAATTTCTGGAAGTGAAGGCATGAACTCAGTATGAATTAGGAAGGTTGGTTGGCTTTTATTGTAAGTGGATTTATATACGTCTGTAGCAATTGTGAACCTGGAATTTTGTGCACAGGGTAGCAAGTGGTGCAGCGGTAGAGTTGCTGCCTTCCAGCACCAGAGACCTGAGTTTGACCCTGACCACGGGTCCCGTCTGCACGGAGTTTGTACGTTCTCCCCGTGACTGCGTGGGTTTTCTCTGGGCGCTCCGGTTTCCTTCCACACTCCAAAGATGTACAGGTCTGCAGGTTAATTGGCTTCAGTAAAAATTGTAAATTGGCCCTAGTGTGGAGGATAGTGCTGGTTAACTGGGATCATTGGTCGGTACAGCCTGGGTGGGCCGAAGGGCCTGTTTCTGCACTTTAGGGATAAACTAAACTAAGCATTTTAAGCTAACCAAGACATTAATGGATACCAGAAAAATTGGACAATGTTATTTATACTACGTTTGCTGTTTATCCTTTTTCCTGCGGTAAACATAATGCCTTAAAATAAATATTGCTTTGTAACAGGAGACCATACTTTCATTAGTTGGTGGGGGGGGAGGGGAGGGGGGGGGGGGGGGGAGAGAGGGGGGGAGGGGGGGGGGGGGGGGGAGGGGGGGGGGAATCATCATTAGAAGTCTGGTTATATCAAATCTTGAACTTTTGAATATTTGTTAAATTAAAGTCAAGCATGAGCAGCAGTGGGTGACTTAAAACGATTCTTGTGCAAAGCTAAAACACAAGGATCAATGTTAACAACAAACTAAAAAGACTTGGCAACTGTCAGGGAAAATATTCACAGATGGGACAGGCTGAATGTAGCACAGTGGTGTTGCTCTGATGCACCGGCCCTACACTCCAGCAACCTGGCTTCCAAAGATATAGAAACAAAGAACTGCAGCTGCTGGTTCACACAAGAGGGCACAAAGTGCTGGAGTAACTCAGCAGGGGGGCCAGGCAGCATCTCTGGAGATCAGAAGAGATAGGAGTAGAATTAGGCCATTCGGCCCATCCTGTCTACTCTACCATTCAGTCATGGCTGATCTATCATGGATAGATCATGGTCGAAAACATGGATAAGTGATGTTTCGGGTCGGGACCCTTCTTCAACCAGAAGAGGACTCTGGCCTTCGGTACTGTATATGGGGAGTTTAAACCTTCTCCCTGTGACAAAGGGACTTTACGTTGCATGCTCCAGTTTACTTCCTTATCCCACAGATGTGCTGATTGGTAAATTAATTGGTTATGTTAACTCCCCCTCTTGCTGGTAGATGGTAGAAGGGATGGGGTTGGAGTACAAATGGACATGTGTGACAGGGTAGGTTACAGGAGAATAACTGGTGAGTGGGACTGATGGGGTAAGAGTCAACATAGAGGCAATAGGCCAAATGGCTTATTTTTATGTCATAATAAAACATTACAAAAATAAAACTAACAGGTCTAAAGTTTGATATCCAGAGGCAAGCAGTGAACATGAAGACTAGAAAACTGATATTGCCAGTAGAATGTGAAACTAAAGATATATATTCATGTGATATGGATTCCTCATAATGAAAGATAACCTTGTAATCAAAATAATGAAACGCTGATGGGATTAAGGTGAACACTGTTTATTTTCAGGATATAAGAACATAAGACACAGAATGAGGCCATTCAGCCCATTGGGTCTGCTCCACCATTCTATCATGGCTGATCTATTTTCCCCTCTCAACCGCATTCTCCTGCCTTCTCCCCATACCCTTTGAAGCCCTAACTAACCAATCCCTGCTTTAAAAATACCCAGTGTCTTGGCCTCTACAGGCCAATGAATGGTAATGACGTCCACAGACTCACCACCCTCTGACTGAAGAAATTCCTCCTCATCTCCTTTCTAAAGGTTGGTCCATTTATTCTGAGGCTGTGGCCTCTGGTCCAAGACACTCCCTCTAGTGGAAACATCCTCCCCACATTCACTCTAGTTCCTTTGATTGTCTGAGTGGCCAATTCATGCCAGCCACTCCATTGGTGGTGAACATGGGGTTAACCAAAATAAATCCTCATGGCTGAGGGCAAGGGAGGCCACTCAGAGATCAAGTGAAGTTCATCTATTTTCTTGAACCCGGATTTTGTCCTCTTCTCTCAGTATGGATGAGAATTAATGAGATAAACAACATAGTCAACTCATGAACCACCTGCTGTCTTTTCTATCAGTCCCATGGAAAAACTGCAGCCAGCCATCATTAAAAATTGAAGAAGGCATTTGGCCGCAAGCTGACATCCTGGACCAGTTCAAACATATAACCATATAACCATATAACAATTACAGCACGGAAACAGGCCATCTCGACCCTTCTAGTCCGTGCCGAACACATATTCTCCCCTAGACCCATACACCTGCGCTCAGACCATAACCTTCCATTCCCTTCCTGTCCATATAACTATCCAATTTATTTTTAAATGATAAAAACGAACCTGCCTCCACCACCTTCACTGGAAGCTCATTCCACACAGCCACCACTCTCTGAGTAAAGAAGTTCCCCCTCATGTTACCCCTAAACTTCAGTCCCTTAATTCTCAAGTCATGTCCCCTTGTTTGAATCTTCCCTACTCTCAGTGGGAAAAGCTTTTCCACGTCAACTCTGTCTATCCCTCTAATAATTTTAAAGACCTCTATCAAGTCCCCCCTTAACCTTCTGCGCTCCAAAGAATAAAGCCCTAACTTGTTCAACCTTTCTCTGTAACTTAGTTGCTGAAACCCAGGCAACATTCTAGTAAATCTCCTCTGTACTCTCTCTATTTTGTTGACATCCTTCCTATAATTAGGCGACCAAAATTGCACACCATACTCCAGAATTGGCCTCACCAATGCCTTGTACAATTTTAACATTGCATCCCAACTTCTATACTCAATGCTCTGATTTATAAAGGCCAGCACACCAAAAGCTTTCTTTACCACCCTATCTACATGAGATTCCACTTTCAGGGAACTGTGCACAGTTATTCCCAGATCCCTCTGTTCACCTACATTGTTCAATTCCCTACCATTTACCATGTACATTACCATGTACCATTTACATGTGTGGAACAGCGGGTAGAAGAATTAGAATGTAAACGGAAGACCGTTACAATGCAGATTTCAACATTCAGGTCACAGTGTAAATGTCAAAGGCAGGTATAGCTTAAGTGGTTCATGGGCCTCAATCAAACTCAATGCTTCAATCATGAACCTAGAATGGAAACCACACCAAGTTATTGCATAAATTGCCTCAAATCTATTGGGGGAAAGTGCTAACACAAACAAAATAAATCATGTACACTTACTGTTAATTTACTAAATTTGTGGATTGGTGACTGAGTAAAACTTCTCCATTTAAACTCTTGAAAAACATTCCTACACATTTCGAATAGACAAGTTTGAATAATTAGGTCTGAGGAAAAATAAATTGATTTTTGTGTCTGAGTACAGACATTGTGCCAGAGGGCTGGAAGACTCAGACTCACAAGTGCACAGGGTGGTGAAGAATGCTTTTGGCACAATAGTCTTCATCAGGTGGAGCACTGTGTACAGAGGTTGAGATGTCATTTTACAGCTGTGCAAGACGTTGGTGAGGCCGTACTTGGAGTATCATGTTCACTTCTGGCCACCCTGCCAATGGAAGGTTGCCTTGAAGCCTGAAAGAGTGCAGAAAAGATTTACAAGGAGAGATTGTAAGGGAGAGATTGGGTAGGTTAGGACTTTATTCATTGGTTCAAAGGCGACTGAGGGTTGATTTAACAGCAGTGTATAAAATCATGAAGGGCATAGATAGGAATGATGCACAACGTGTTTTCCCCATGTTTGGGGAATCAGGAACTGAATGGCACATTTTTAAGGGGAAAAGATTTAATAGGAACTTTAAAAGTTGATGGGCAATTTTTTCACACAAAGTTGGGATTTTATTTGGGACTAGCTACCATAGGAATTGATGGACCAGATACAATAATAAGGTTTACACAACATTTGGACAGGCACGGTGATAGGGAGGGTTTAGAGAGATACACTATGGGTCCAATGCAAGCAAATGGGACTAGTTTAGATAAGCATCTTGGTTGGCAGAGGTGAGTTGGACTGAAGAACCTGCTTCTGTGAGCTATAAATCTATGACTACTAAGTGTTTGAAAAGAAAGAAGGATGGGTAATTAAAACCCAAGGAGATGAATGTCGGTGTTGGCCAAATTATTGGAAACATTTCCTTGAACCAGTATTAATTGTCAGTAAGGAAAACAGATTCATCAAGGACAATCAGCATGGATTCGTTAATGGAAGGTCATGCCTGACAAGTCAAATTAAATCCTTTGTGCTGGCTACAAGGAAGATCAATAAGAGTAGAGTTGGTAACACACTTCACAGGAGTTTTAGCAAAGTTTTTTGAAAAGTCAGACTTGTCAGAATAATACAAGCATCTGATCCAAGGAAAAATGGTGAGTATGAACCATTATCTCTCGAGGGTTAAAAAGTAAAGTGGTGAATCTGTGGAACTCAGATTGGCCACAGACAGCTGTGGAGGCCGAGTCATTGGATATAGTTAAGGCACAGATTGACATATTCTTGATTAGTAAGGCTGTCGAGGGATATGGGGAGAAGGCAGGAGAATGGGGTTGAGAGTGAAAGATAGATCAGCCATGATTGAATGGCAGAGTAGACTTGATGGGCCGAATGGCAGAATTCTGCTGCTATAACTTATGTAAAGGTCAACAGATACCTTAAAGACTGTAAGGCTGTTTCCAGTGGCATTCCTCAAGGCTCAAAAGACGGTCTCTTGATTCTCTGCAGTAAAAATAACATTCACTTAGATGTAAGGGTCACAATTAAGAAGTCTGTTAATGATATAGAAATTATCCTTATTTTATTATTAATAATTAAATCATTTGCTGCAGAATGGTGTAAGTGGATTGGGCCAATTCATGGCAGGTGTAGTGTAGTGGCAGATTTTCATATCTTTCAGGTAATTAGCACCCTAGCCGCTATTTGGATGAGCATGGTTGAAGGGGGTGTCTTCTAAACGCATGCAAGCTCACTCACAGAGACCTTCAGAGCTTCTTCTCAGATATGTCTTCAACACACAGTCTTTTGATGAATAAATGCTTTATTGTTGATAGAAAACAGTAAGATACATCCAAGTTTCTTCCGACTCATTACTCCAATCTTCTTCGAACTCCAGCTTATTACTTTCGACATTAGAAAACTCCTCGTGTCTCCATAACACTGGCAAGATCTGGCATGTGGCCTGCATGGTGGTAGAAGAGTTAACCTCATCGTCTCCCCAAACTAATCTAAAAAATTAAACTTCTGCGCAAGCATCTAAGCTCCAAACACGCCCCAAAAACACGTCATAAATCCCACCCACAATATAACGGGCAGTCTAAAATTTAAAGGCACATGCCATCATCAATGACATGCAAAACAGACCAAATGGCCACTACATGTAGTTCTTTCCAAGTTTTAAGCATAAGGAAGGGACAGGTAGGTTAAAGTAGGGAGAAACAAAGAAGCATTGGACTGGGTTAAGGGGGAAATCCTTTAAAACCGAGATGAGAAGAACTTTTTTCACACAGAGAGTGGTGAATCTCTGGAACTCTCTGCCACAGAGAGTAGTCGAGGCCAGTTCATTGGCTATATTTAAGAGGGAGTTAGATGTGGCCCTTGTGGCTAAGGGGATCAGAGGGTATGGAGAGAAGGCAGGTACGGGATACTGAGTTGGATGATCAGCCATGATCATATTGAATGGCGGTGCAGGCTCGAAGGGCCGAATGGCCTACTCCTGCACCTAATTTCTATGTTTCTATGTTTCTATGGATGTCCATCCCAAGGCAGGTAATAATTGCCCTTGTGCCTTCTTGAAATGCATTTGAGAAGGTATCGGCATATTTTTCACTTTGTTTAAGTTATAGTCTATAAGTAGGGAGATCATATTCGAGCAACATGAAAGGCTAATTATGCTCCGACTAATGTTCTGTGCACATTCTGATGTTGCATTACCATGAGGATGGAATAGCAATAGAAAGGGTACAGAGGGGAGTTAAAGTAATCCTAGCAGATATAGAACAGTTTTCCCATTCAAATGATTCAAAGGCTCTCTTTGAAATATTTAAATGGATTTAAGATATGGAAGGCCAAAGGGAAGTTAATTGGTCGGATCATTTACTTTAGTGGAAAGGTTTTCAATATCGGGGCTTAGATTTAAAGTACGAGATTAGAAGTATTAGATGGTACAGGGGAGGGAAGAAAATAAAGTTACTTGGAGGTGGGTGGGGTCCAGAGGTGAGAGGCTGTACGGAGTTTGTACACTCTCCCCATGACCTGCGTGTGTTTTCTCTCAGTGCTCCGATTTCTTCCCACACTCCAAAGACATACAGATTTACAGGTGAATTGGCTACTGTATATTGTAAATTGTCCCTAGTGTGTACGGGGTGGTCGCTGGTCAGTACGTCTGTTTCCATGCTGTATCTCTAAACTGAACTAAATACTCTAATCTGAACACAGAGCTCATGCAATACAAAATTGTGTGTTTTTTCAAAACACTCCCTCTGCTGGCAATGTAAGTTCAGAACCAAGCAGTTGGATGTGGACAGTTAGATGTGGCCCTTGTGGCTAAAGGGATCAGAGGGTATGGAGAGAAGGCAGGCACAGGATACTGAGTTGGATGTTCAGCCATGATCATATTGAATGGCGGTGCAGGCTCGAAGGACCGAATGGCCTACTCCTGCACCTATTTTCTATGTTTCTATGTTTCTATTCTATCCAAGCCTTCTACTATTCTAGTCTATTACTCACAACAGTAGAGATTTCCTGACTTTCCAGGAAAAAAAATAATGATATGATATGATATGATATGATATGATATGCCATTTATTGTCACTATACATGTACAATGAAATTAAAAGCTGCTCGTACTCAGTGCAGACATATAATTTAGTACAAAAAACAAGAAACAGAAAAACAAAAACAAAAGGGGGAGGGGGGGGGGATAGGTGCACAATTCTGCGGCACTATATACATATATACATAATACGGTGGCAAAGTGCATAATACATCTGCCTAAATAAATACAAGACAATTAGAATGTGTGGAGCAACGCCTTCTGAGCTGAGAAATGAAAAGGCTTTAATAGAGCTCATAACATAGAAACATAGAAATTAGGTGCAGGAGTAGGCCATTCGGCACTTCGAGCCTGCACCGCCATTCAATATGATCATGGCTGATCATCCAACTCAGTATCCCATACCTGCCTTTTCTCCATACCCTCTGATCCCCTGAGCCACAAGGGCCACATCTAACTCCCTCTTAAATATAGCCAATGAACTGGCCTCAACTACCCTCTGTGGCAGAGAGTTCCAGAGATTCACCACTCTCTGTGTGAAAAAAGTTCTTCTCATCTCGGTTTTAAAGGATTTCCCCCTTATCCTTAAGCTGTGACCCCTTGTCCTGGAAACTCCATATTCAACAAGTTGATGGACCCATTTAAATGTCTTCACACCTGCCCTCTATTCTTCATTGCACACTGAAGCCTGGAAGTACTGTCCAAACATCAGAACGATCGTTTCAGCGAGTTGCAGAGAATTTTAAGGAAAACTGGTAACACTGAAATTGATAGAAACACTCAATAGGCCAGGCAGCATCTGTGGAGAGAGAAGCAGAATGAACATTTCTGTTTAATGTTAATTAAATTTTAATGTAGGTTATTGACGAAGCATTACCTCTTTCTCCACCGCTGCCTGATGAGAAGCCATTTCCAGACCCTTTCTTGTTTCTGTCACATATCTAGGACCAGAAATTGTTCCGAGTTTTGTCTGGCATTAAAATGCCATTGCAAACCCCCCTCGTGTTTATAAATACACAGGACTAGATGTTAAAAGTCCAAAGTGCCAAATGTCAACTTATTCCCGATGGTGATGGGAGCCTTCTGCACTCACCTATACTCCTCCGATGTTGAGAAAGGCTAGGCAGACACGTCATTGGGGTTACCAAGTGGACGCCTACTTTCATCGACGTTTCGCTGATTGAACCCACGACATCTCCAATAGGCTCAGCGGAGCGTTCTGGCATCCCAGAATCACCCCCCTCTGCATCTGACCAAAACGCAACATTGGCTGAACTTCACTGTTGGGTTTCCTTCAGTTCACTGGAACTAATATTGGTTTTGGAACGTCATTTCCCCATTGAGTTGCAACTTGTTGAAGATCTCAGCGAATAAGCTAGCTGGTATGACCTATGCAGCAAGTATTGCAGCAATGCCCCACGGCACCATTGTCGACCCCCCATCCCACTTGCTTGCCCCATTCCTTTCCTCCATCTGCTGCTGTCACCATCTTGAAGAGAACACACAAATAGTTAGTTTTCATAGCAAAAGGATTTGAATATAGGAGCAGGGAGGTTCTACTGCAGTTGTACAGGGTCTTGGTGAGACCACACCTGGAGTATTGCGTACAGTTTTGGTCTCCAAATCTGAGGAAGGACATTATTGCCGTAGAGGGAGTGCAGAGAAGGTTCACCAGACTGATTCCTGGGATGTCAGGACTGTCTTATGAAGAAAGACTGGATAGACTTGGTTTATACTCTCTAGAATTTAGGAGATTGAGGGGGGATCTTATAGAAACTTACAAAATTCTTAAGGGGTTGGACAGGCTAGATGGAGGAAGATTCTCTGGAGCGCAGAAGGTTAAGGGGGGACCTGATAGAGGTCTTTAAAATGATGAGAGGGATAGACAGAGTTGATGTGGACAAGCTTTTCCCTTTGAGAATAGGGAAGATTCAAACAAGAGGACATGACTTCAGAATTAAGGGACAGAAGTTTAGGGGTAATATGAGGGGGAACTTCTTTACTCAGAGAGTGGTGGCGGTGTGGAATGAGCTTCCAGTGGAAGTGGTGGAGGCAGGTTCATTGGTATCATTTAAAAATAAATTGGATAGGCATATGGATGAGAAGGGAATGGAGGGTTATGGTATGAGTGCAGGCAAGTGGGACTAAGGGAAAAAAAGTTGTTCAGCACGGACTTGTAGGGCCGAGATGGCCTGTTTCCGTGCTGTAATTGTTATATGGTTATATGATTATATGATTGTTCCCAATGTTGGGGAAGTCCAGGACAAGGGGTCACAGCTTAAGATAAGGGGGAAATCCTTTAAAACCGAGATGAGGAGAACTTTTTTCACACAGAGAGTGGTGAATCTCTGGAACTCTCTGCCGCAGAGGGTAGTCGAGGCCAGTTCATTGGCTATATTTAAGAGGGAGTTAGATGTGGCCCTTGTGGCTAAGGGGATCAGAGTGTATGGAGAGAAGGCAGGTACGGGATACTGAGTTGGATGATCAGCCATGATCATATTGAATGGCGGTGCAGGCTCGAAGGGCCGAATGGCCTACTCCTGCACCTAATTTCTATGTTTCTATGTTTCTATATCCCATTATTTGTGTCCCCTTTCTCCGTCAATCCAGTTTAAGAAGCTGGATCAGTTTAACCCTTCATATGCAGAGATATTGAGCATGAAATATTACCAAGTGGGTCATCAAAGAATCACAAACATTCCTAAGCTGCCCTTTGGAATTTGAACGTGAACATGTCTTCTGATTACAGGTGCTGTGTGTGCGGTGTTGATATGGAGTCTCCCCTGTGACCACAATCGAGTTCTCCTGTTTCCTCCCACACTCCAAAGACATACAGGTTTCTAGGTTACTTGCCTTCTGTAAATTGCCCCTGGAGTTGAGAATGCGAAACTGGGATACGATAGAACTAGTGCACGATGATCGTTGGTCAGTGCAGACTCGGTTGGGCAAAGGGCAAATTTCCACACCGTATCTCTAAGCTAAACTAAAGCACGAACTCATGTAAACCATGGTAATGTGTTATGATATCTGCTGTCCCTCCAGAAACAAATGCTGTTGAATACATTGCCTCAGGATGCATTCACCAATTTAGCCCATGCTGTAAGCATTGTAAACGCCTCTTAGCAGAAGTTCATTGGGGAATGGCACAGTGGAACATGAACAAATTTCATTTTGCCATCGCAACGAAGGCTAACCTAATGGTGTTGCAAGGGAAGGTGGAGGAATTACCACTGGCAACATGGCAGATGCAATGGAAGTGGTATCTTTTCAAAGCGAGACCGACAGCTCACTCACAATAAAGGTTCATCTCCCTCAACGCAGGCATCATATGGGTGTGTAATGGAACTCATGTGGGTGTGTAATGGAAATGATCAGGAGGACATTGTGAATGCATGTAATATAAAGCCGCTCCACGAATGTTTGCATATTTTGAATTAAGGTTACCCAAGCAGTGAAGGAAATGCCACGCCATATTATATCGTGCTGAGTCCTTTCTTGTTAAACCTGCTACATATTTTGTTGAAAATGGGATGCCTAAGGTCCATGTAACATAATTTTAATGAATGTAAATGTGACAAAGATAACTTGCAAAGTCTGCAGTGTAAATATTATTGATCGCCCCCTTGTGCTCTCATCTGGTGGCAGTCTTCGGAGTTGGCTTGCTAGATCCATTATGCCTATACAGTAGTCCTCCAGGCCACCAACATGCTGCAATAGCAAGTGGCCATGATAGTCTGCGGTGTGGAGTTCTGATCCAGGCTGGGTCATCTAGGGATTGTACTCTCTTGGCCTAAGCAGCAGCAGCATCTGGTTACCAGGCTGTGGGCATTGTCGAACCGTCAGTGCTGGGGTCGTGAATGAGGACAGCACTTTCTTGCTCACTAAATTATCCTGCATGTTTCTGAGCTCGCTGAATGCTTAGTTTAGAGTTACAGCGTTGGAAACAGGCCCTTCGGCCCACCGAGTCCACACTGACCAGCGATCCCCGCACACTAACACACTCCTACACGAGGAACAATCTTTATGTTAATACCGAGCCATTAACCTACAAACCTGTGCGACTTTGGAGAGTACGAGGAAACTGAAGCTCACGGGGAGAACGTACAAACTTCGTACAGACAGCACTCATAGCCAGGATGGAACCCGGGTCTCTGGCGTTGTAAGCGCTGTAAAGCAACACTGCGCTACCATGCCGCCTGATCTACACTCAATAAGAGGACTGGGGAGTATTCCATCACTATCTTTATTACTTAGTGTCATGTACACTTTCCATGTCAGGAAGTAAGGCACACTTCACACACCTGATGCGTAACCTGTCCTTATAGACGTGGTTTTTATGTGGCTAGTTCTGGTGACAACAAATGGTGAGTCTCAGCTGTGGTAATCCACTCAACGTGAAGGGTAGCTGATTATACTCTTTCAATAGACAATAGGTGCAGGAGTAGGCCATTCGGCCCTTCAAGCCAGCACCGCCATTCAATGCGATCATGGCTGATCATCCCCAATTAGTACCCCGTTCCTGCCTTCTCCCCATATCCCCTGACTCCGCTATTTTTAAGAGCCCTATCTAGCTCTCTCTTGAAAGCATCCAGAGAACCTGCCTCCACCGCCCTCTGGGGCAGAGAATTCCACAGACTCGCCACTCTCTGTGAGAAAAAGTGTTTCCTCGTCTCCGTTCTAAATGGCTTACTCCTTATTCTTAAAATGTTGAAGATTGAACCTTTCATGTTGAAGGTGGTCATTGCTACATTTGTATGTGACATGAATATTATCTGCCACTTGTCAACCCATTCCTGGGTATTGTTTACTTCCTGCTGCTAGCAAACATGGACTGCTTCATTTTCTGAGGAACCATGAATGGGATTGACCTTTGAGCAAACTTCAGTGAATATCCAAACTTCTAACTTTATGGACATTTATGGAAACATTATGGAACAGTCACAACATTAAAAAAAACATTTGCACAGTTACATGGATAGGATAGGTTCAGAAGGATATGGGGCAAATGCAAGCAGGTGTAGACTAGTGTAGATGGAGCATGTTACTCAGTATGGGCAAGTTGGGCCAAAGGGCCTGTATGACTCTATGGGGCATCTTAAGGTGGTTAGACATGTGATATTGCCCTTGACACTATTGTCCTACAATGATGTCCTTGGACTGGAATGACTGGCCGCCAACAATGCCAGCATCTTCCATTGTGCAAGGTGAGACTCCAAACACAGGAGTGTCTTCCCTATGATCCCCATTGATTTCAATTTTACCAGAGTGCCTTGATGTTTTACTCAGTCAAATGTTGCCTTAAGTCAAGGGCAGTGACTGAGTGCCCTGCACTGGGATTCACTCTTGAGTCGATGTTTAGAACTAGGCTGTGATGGGGGCTCAAGCTGAGATGTCTTGTGCATCGGCAAACTGCTATTTGTGAGTGCATGACAACTGAAAGCTCTGTCAATTACACTTCCATCACTTTGCTAATGATCCAGAGTGGAGCAACGTGGTGGGAATAATTTGGGCTGTGTTTATCCTTTGTGAACAGGTCACCACCAGGGCAACTTTCCACAATTTGTAGTCGAGGCCATTGGTGTGAATTAGAGTGGAGTAGTTTGTCCAGAATCACAGCTTGTCTGGTCCTATAATCTTCACTGTATTCAGCTATGTCCATGATACCATGTGGAGTTAATGAAATGGACAAAAAGACACTCTTGAGAATCCATTTTAAATGCAGGATTAATTTTCTCTAATCAAAAATGAACAACCATAAGCTTCCATGAGAGATATTAAATGAGCAATGAATCAGTGATAGAGCAGCCTGCTTTTTGTTTGTTTATTTTAATATCACACTGCACATGCGGAAGTCAGGTTAGTTTTAGGGTCTCATTAGAGAGTAATTAAGCATTTTTTTTTTTTTTAAGAAACTGTCACAAAGGAGATATCATCCATAATGTTATTTCATAACAAAACAAATTTAAATAATGCATCATGATGCAGAAACGTATTTAAAAAATTCCAAATCTTTAATTTAAAATAAAATTAATGGGAATATTCTATGCATAAAAAATGTGCTTTTACGAATGGAAACCTAATTATTAATTCAGTTTTTAAAATAACCTTCATAACACCCCAGAGACATAAACGCTCTTTCAATTGACCTTAATCCTGACTAAAATCCAATTTAAACTACAGTGCATAAATTATCCTTGAGTTGAACATTATTACCAACCATTTACAACATATAAACTGAGCTGTGTGCACTTAGCTGTCATCTGCTGTACACAAAGAATAAACATGGTGTGAAATTAATACAGATTCTCTGAATGTCTTTGTCAATGCATGTGGTGCTTACGTGTTGTCAAAAATGTATGGTATGTTTGTTGGAAGGATGGCTGAACTGAATGTAGTAATGTTATTCAGGCAGACGTAAGGGCCAGTCCCTCTTCCACGACCTAATTCACGACATTTTTTACTCGTGGACATTTTTCTTCATGCTAGAAATAACGCCCCGACCTACTTGATGCCACGGGTACCTACGACTGGAATCACGACCTCCCTACGACCTCCTACGACCCGTGACGACCATGCTGCGAGTATGAGTCAAGGGCAAACTCGGCAGAGGTCGTGAATTAGGTTGTGAAAGTGGGACAGGTCCTTTATGGGAGTTCCCGTTTGCTGGCATGATATCCAAGTTGTTTTCAAAACTAAGATAAGTATCCATTGAGTATGTGTGGAGGAGTCATTCTACAGGCTACAGATATTGAAGTATATTTGATATACTTCTATATCAAAGTAACAAAGGCTTAGATTGAAGAGAGAGACACGGTGCTGCAGTAACTCAGCAGGTCAGGCAGCATCTCAGCAGAAAAAGGATGGGTAACGTTTCGAGTCAGGACCCTTTCTCAAATTGCATGGGTGACTAATATTTTAGATTTTACAGATAAAACTTGACGGCCTTGTTTAGTTTAGTTTAGTTTATATTGGAGATATAATGTGGAAACTGGCCTTTCGCCCACTGAGTCCACGCCGACCTTCAAACCTGTATTTATTTGTAACGAGGGAGGAAACCAGAGCACCCAGAGAAAACCCACGCTGTCATGGGGAGAACACACAAACCCCATGCAGACTGCACCCTTAGTCAGGATTGAACTCAGGTCTCTGGTGCTACTGTAGTGATGTCCAAAGATCTTATA
This sequence comes from Leucoraja erinaceus, assembly GCF_028641065.1. NCBI lineage: Eukaryota > Metazoa > Chordata > Chondrichthyes > Rajiformes > Rajidae > Leucoraja > Leucoraja erinaceus. The sequence goes on from NC_073390.1 coordinate 54,232,003, forward strand.
GCAGAGCAAGATAGGCAACTCCTGCTAAATGCAATGGACTGACGTGTAGTACGCTATGGAGGGGATCATGGGCATTTTTCCACGCCCATTTTAGCAACCTGAGCCTACCTAACCCGACCCGACTCGCACTGTAATCAATGTTGCGGGGCAACAGTTTGTGTGGGTCAGATTCATAAATCTGTCAGTTCAAACTTCTTGTCAAGAATAAAATTTGATTCTGGTAATTGTCTTTTTTAATGTTTTTTAAATCATTTCTTTTTAAATGGCTCACAAACAGTGTTTGAGTTGATTTTGTAGTAACCGGAACCGACCCGACTCGCAGGGTGATTGACAGGGGGGGACTTTTTGTGCGTGATTATAGGGTTAGATTTATAATTCTGTTAGTTCATAATTCTGTTGATTCTTGTTAAAGAATAAAATGTTTATCAACACACATACATGAAAATTATATAAATGTATATAACACACACAATTATATTTCTTCTAATCCAATAATGAACTTTATTTCAGACTAGACAAGGGACATTAAATAAGAAACATTGTCTTGGGGCACTCTGTCTCCCCGCTGCCCCGGGCCCCGCACTCCTTCTCCCCGCTGCCCCGGACCCCGCACTCTCTCTCCCCGCTGCCCCGGGCCCCGCACTCTCTCTCCCCGCTGCGGATCCAATCTTTGGCCGGAAGCAAGAAGGCGGGAGCAAGAAAGCGGAACAAGATGGCGGAACAAGATGGCGGAGTCAGGTTGCTAAAATGTGTCCTATAATCACCCATGAATCCGCCCATGAGCGAACCTCACGTTTGCGTGAGAGTAATCCATCTTGCTTCGCTATAAGATCTTTGGTGATGTCCACATACACAGAGTCTCCATGAATGCTTTTACTGAATAAGGCCACAGATTGCGGGCCCATTTCTCTTTCCTCACCTTCCTCTCATCACCAAAATATAGCCCTGCATTTTGTCTCCTGTTAATCCATACAGCACGGCGGGTGAAATTGATTCTAAAACATTTGCAATGGCATTCTGTTGGTACTTAAAACCACCATACAGAGTTTTCCTTGTGTGAAGTGTGCAGATGTCCCAAACACTCTGTGAACAAGATGACCCAGTAATTAAATGCAACAAATATTCCGCAAAGGAATTTATAACATGGCTACAAACAATTGTCTGAAGAACGGTCTCGACCTGAAACGTCACCCGTTCCTTCTCTCCAGAGATGCTGCCTGTCCCGCTGAGTTACTCCAACATTTTGTGTCTACCTTCGATTTATACCAGCATCTGCAGTTCTTTCTTATACAAATAATTGATACTCACTTTAAATAAATCAGTGTCCACCTGCAGCGGGTGCAGTCTTACAGAGTTTGTGTGTTCTCTCTGTGATCGCATGGGTTTTCTCCGGTTGATCCAGTTTCCTCCCACACTCCAAAGACGTGCAGATTAGGAGATTAATTGGCTTCGGTAAAGATTGTAAATTGTCCCTAGTGTGTAGGGTAATGCTATTGTTATGGGGATGGCTGGTCTGTGTGCTGATGACTCAGTGGGCTGAAAATACTGTTTCCATGCTGTATCTCTGTAGTAAACTAACTGAAAATGATCTGAGTTAAACATAGAGAGAAACTTGGATTTAATCACTGTATGGTGATTTTTTTTCTCAGGATATGCTTACAATAATTTCCAACCATTTATTTAACACCAAAATATCACATAGCATATTAAGCATAACTGGCAAACTAATCTGAAACATTTTATTTTTCTATTTTCAATTGGCTTCATAATATATAATTATACAAAAATGGCTTAAGCCAGCCACAAAACTTGTTTTAAAAATATTCATTTATTTCATATATACAAGGATATAAAAATGCTTTCATAAATAGCACCCTTCATATTTTAATTCTGTTCATTCGTAGTGTTTCTTATCATTAGTTAAGCAACAAATGAATAAATTCCTCTCGTCTGATCCAGCTAGATTATTGCACTTACTTAAAGCTCTTGGCAGCTTCCTCGGTTATTTTTTACTCTGCGTACCTCATTGCACAAATGCATTTCAAATATTCATGAAGTTTACATCCTTAAAACATGGCCAAAATATAGTTGAGGCACAAAGGATTGAATCAGCATTGTTGCAGTCTCTTGGCCTGAAGAGTTGACTATCCTATTGCCTAAATCAATAAGGCCTCAGGCTGAGGGCCTGATACCCTCGTCTCATCATCCAGATGCTGCTTGATCCACTGAGTTCTTCCAGGAGATTATCTTTTGTGCCAAAATATAGCTGCTATCCTCCTTCAATTTTTCTTTAAAGTACTACTATTTTTCCGAGTCATGTTACGATTAACTATTCATTAGTTGTTCAGCTCTGAATCTCACAGTATTCCTATTCTTGAAAGAATCTTTATGTAATAAACAGGAACGGCAGATGCTGGTTTACACTTTAGATCGACACAAAATGCTGGACTAACACGAGGAGTCAGGCAGCACCACTGGATAGGCGATGATTTGGGTCAGGACCTTTCATCAGACTTTCAGTCCTGTCCTGAAATGCAACTTATCCATTTTCTGCACAGATGCTGCCTGACGCGCTGAATTACTCCACTAATCAGTTACTCCAGTATTTTGTGTTTATCTTTGAGAGAATCTTCAATTTGTTAATTTTTTCTGATTTTTTATTTCCTTGATCCAAACATTAATATGGGATGATCTTCACTTGATAAATATGTACTGTTGTTTTCTTTAACTAAACTACAATTAATCTTCTGTATCCTGCTTCATCTTTTGTCAGAGCAGGAGCAACTCCAAATTGTTTGTTTTTCACCATTCTCTATTTCTGCTTTGTTCCAACTTCTACCATTCATTCGTTGAAAGGTGCTGCCACCAAGTGGGGAAGAACTTAAAGTACTAAGAGAGTATAATCAACTTCTGTTCGAGTAGACCATGACCTCATTCCTCATTTCTCAATGCCGTGTAGCAATCCATTTGCTTTTGAGAGTGAGTTTGAGAGTGGCGCATTCTTAAGAAAGCATCTTATTAGGATGCCTTTCAGCCTGGTTCGGGAACAGCTCCATCCAAGGCTGCAAGAAACTGCAGAGAGTTGTGGACGTGGCCCAGACTATCACCCAAACCAGCTCCCCTTCCATCGACGGCATCTACCCCTCATGCTGTCTTGGCAAAGCTGCTAACAATATCAAGGACCAGTCTCACCCTGGTCACTCCCTATTCCACCCTCCAGGGATACAAAACACATACCTCCAGATTCTGGAACAATTTCATCCCAGGGGTTATCAGACAACTGAACCACCCTCTCATCAGCTAGAGTGTGATCCCAAGCTCCCATTTACCTCATTGGAAACCTTCGTACTTTCTTTAATCTGACTTTATCGGACTTCAATGTTATATCTTTGCACTAAATATTGTACCTTTTATCCTTTATCTTTTCACTGTGGGTGGCTTAATTGATTTGAGTATAGGAGCAGGGAGGTTCTACTGCAGTTGTACAGGGTCTTGGTGAGACCACACCTGCAGTATTGTGTACAGTTTTGGTCTCTTAATCTGAGGAAGGATATTATTGCCATAGAGGGAGTACAGAGAAAGTTCACCAGACTGATTTCTGGGATGTCAGGACTTTCATATGAAGAAAGACTGGATAGACTCGACTTGTACTCGCTAGAATTTAGGAGATTGAGGGGGGATCTTATAGAAAAGTACAAAATTCTTAAGGGGTTGGACAGGCTAGATGCAGGAAGATTGTTCCTGATGTTGGGGAAGTCTAGGACAAGGGGTCACAGCTTAAGGATAGAGGGGAAATCCTTTTGGACCGAGAAAAGAAAAACATTTTTCACACAGAGAGTGGTGAATCTCTGGACCTCTCTGCCACAGAAGGTGGTTGAGGCCAATTCATTGGCTATATTTAAGAGTTAGATGTGGTCCTTGTGGCTAAAGGGATTAGGGGGTATGGAGAGAAGGCAGGTACAGGATACTGAGTTGGATGATCAGCCATGATCATATTGAATGGCGGTGCAGGCACGAAGGGCCGAATGGCCTACTCCTGCACCTATTTTCTATGTTTCTATGTTTCTATTCCTGTACAGTATTTGTTTGACTGGATAGCATGTGAACAGAAGCTTTTCTCGGTACATGTGACAATAATAAACAAGCAAATAAAGTCTCCACACTGATTCAACCAATCTCGACCTGAAACGTCACCCATTCCTTCTCTCCAGAGATGATGCCTGTACTGCTGAGTTACTCCAGCACTTTGTGTCTATCTTTGGTGCAAACCAGCATCTGCAGTTCCTTCCTACACAACCAATTATTTCTTCAGTGTTCCCTGAATTGTAGTGATTACTATTCAGAAATCCGTGGGTTAATTAATTCAAACTGTGGTGAAGTATTTATTTATCTTCATATATATTTTCAGTTTTTGCACCTTATGCTAATGTAACTCAACTTGGTGTGGTACTAGAATTGCTTTCCCTATACACATAACCATTTAATAGACTCTTCCGTCAACCAATGCTCATAGAGCATCCTTGCCTCTGGGTAGAATGGTTGTGGGTTGATGTTCTCTTCCAAAGAATTCAACATAATAATCGGTGCTGACACCCCAGCACGTACAGGGGAGACTCACAGTTCTGACAGTGCTGCCTTTTGGGGGATATGTTTAAGTGAATTATAGTCTGCTCTCTCCAGTAGACGTATGAAACCCTGGGCAGTGCACTGAAGTACAACAAGGCCAAATCTAGCCCTCGACCAATTCCAATGATCCCAACACCAAGCCCTGTGGCATCACTCTGCACAGAATGTGTTAGCACCAGCTTCAGTTCCCTTACATGCAGATGCTCGATGAGAGAGTATTGCAGGTAAGGTTGAGAATTTGTATAGGCATCAGTGATAGAATTAAGGAGCAGAAACAAGGAACATGTGGATGCTGCTTTGGTTTAGTTTAGTTTAGAGATAAATGTGGATAACAGGCCCTTCAGCTCACCGAGTCCGCGCCGACCAGCGATCCCCGCATACTAGCCCTATCCCACAAGCACTAGGAACAATTTACAATTTGCAATTTACAATTACACCAAGCCAATTAACCTACAAACCTGTACGTCTTTGGAGTGTGGGAGGAAACCAGAGCACCCAGAGAATACCCACGCAGGTCACAGGGAGAGTATACAAACTCTGTACAGACACCATCCATAGCCAGGATTGAACCTGGGTCTTATATCTGGCACTGTAAGGTAGCAACTCTACCACTGTGCCACCCCTTTTGTTTACAAAAAAAAACACAACGTGCTTGAGTAACTCAAGTAACCCTTATGATATGTACAGTTTTGGTCTCCAAATCTGAGGAAGGACATTATTGCCATAGAGGGAGTGCAGAGAAGGTTCACCAGACTGATTCCTGGGATGTCAGGACTGTCTTATGAAGAAAGACTGGATAGACTTGGTTTATACTCTCTAGAATTTAGGAGATTGAGAGGGGATCTTATAGAAACTTACAAAATTCTTAAGGGGTTGGACAGGCTAGATGCAGGAAGATTGTTCCCGATGTTAGGGAAGTCCAGGACAAGGGGTCACAGCTTAAGGATAAGGGGGAAATCCTTAAAACCGAGATGAGAAGAACTTTTATCACACAGAGAGTGGTGAATCTCTGGAACTCTCTGCCACACTCTCTGCCACATTGGCTATATTTAGAGGAGATGCCATTAGATCATGGCTATATTTAAGAGGGAGTTAGATGTGGCCCTTGTGGCCAAGGGGATCAGAGGGTATGGAGAAAAGGCAGGTACGGGATACTGAGTTGGATGATCAGCCATGATCATATTAAATGGCGGTGCAGGCTCGAAGGGCCGAATGGCCTACTCCTGCACCTAATTTCTATGTTTCTATGTTTCTATGATATCACTGAAATACATTTCTAGGGCTGAATTACACTGCCTCTTGCATTCTCCCAACACCCTATTTCCTGCCTCATAGTCACCATTGTCCTTCCAGAATACTTGCTTCCAGTGATATATCAGAAAAACAAAAAAAACAGGTTATATGTGTAGGAAGGAACCACAGTGCTGGTTTAAACCGAAGATAGACACAAAAAGCTGGAGTAACTCAGCAGGTCAGGCAGTATCTATGGAGGAAAGGAATAGGTGACGTTTCGGGTCGAGACCATTTTTCAGAAGAAGGGTCTCGACCCAAAGTGTCACCTATTCCTTTTCTCCATAAAATGCAAGCTGGTGCTTCTCCTGCCATTTCACCATGGCAGGGTGTTAGATTTCTCTCTTTACCAATGGAGGTAAGTTAAGGAGGCACAGTGGGAGAATGACCAGGCCACCTTGAATCTGATTAGTCCATTCCCTCCACAGATGCTGCTTAACCCAATGAGTTCCTCCAGCACTTTGTGTTTTGTACCCTGTGTATTCTGTAATAATTCCAGTAGCAAAAATAAACCACAGGATTGATCTGCCTGTCACAAAGTGGGCTCACCCCCTGTTGGTAATATCGCAAGACTCAATCGATGAGCCACCTGACCTTTCATTGACTGTGTGTCTATAAATTTTTGTCTCCATTTCATTCTCCTGAACGTATATATTCCACGACAAACTGCAGACTTAATTCAAGAATGTTGTCCTTTGTGACGACACACTTTGCAGTGGAACTAATTTTCATTCTGTAAGCACCTGTGTTGGCATTTTACTGCAACCCCGCTCTACAATATGGACATTTGTCAACATTGCTGGCAGCTGAATGCTCAGACACATGACTTTATGCTCCAATGCACAAGTGTAATTAACATTGAACTAAAAAAGATACAGCTGTTATCTTAAACCTCATCCCTCTTAAAACATCCCAATTCTCAGCTTTAGACTTGTTCCCAGTAAATCTTCTGCAGTTCCAAGGACCACTCCTCCTAATGTTTGTTTATTTTAACCGAGTACTGATTTTGTTTCCTTTTTTGGGGGGTTTATTGCACGATTCTTTATGTGACTGCCTAATTTGTCTATAGATTCTCTTTCCAAATCAATGTATTTGATTCTTTCTTTCTTCAGTTTCTCTTTCTCCTTTAGACTCTATTCGACAGTTTTCCTGAAGGAGTTTTTCAGTCTCCTTGTTTAGAACTAAGTTTCAGTTTAGTTTAGTTTATTGTCACGTGTACTGAGGTAGAGTGTAAAGGTTATTTGGTGCATGCCAACCAATCAACAAAAAGACTGTGTATGGCCACAGTGTACAGACCGAGGATAAAGGGAATAATGTTTAGTGCAACATAAAGTCCAATTAAACGTGCAAAAATGGGTCGTTTATATTCACAAGTCTGTTCATTTATTGCCCTGCTTTGTCCAGATGCTTAAATATCAATCTGCATTGGGTTGTAGAGTTGTACAGCGCATAAATGAGTCCTTCAGCCCTCCTTGCCAACCAAGTTGGCACATTGAGCTCATCTCATTTGCCTCCATTCGGCCTTTTGGCCTCTCCACCCTTCAAATACATTTATCTGTCCAAATGTCTTTTAAAAATCATAATTATATCAGTTTCAATAACTTATTCTGGCAGTTCATTCCAAATATGGATTACCATCTGAATGAAGAACTTGCCTTGAGATCCCTCTTAAATCTCTCTCCTCTCAGCTTAAGCCTATTCAAGTCAAGTCTATTCGTCACGTACACATACGAGATGTGCAGTGAAATTAAAAGTGGCAATGCTCGCGGACTTTGTGCAAAAAGACAAACAAACAAACAACCAAACAAACACACACACACACACACACACACACACCTATCCAAGTCAATTTTGCACACTAAACTAATCTCTTGTGTGCGACCTCGTCAAAGGCTTTTTGATCCTTTCTACAATGTTACGATGATTTGGGGTTTTTTTTGGCTTTATGCTTGAGTGAGTGAGTGAGTCAAGTCAAGTCAAGTTTATTCGTCACGTACACATACGAGATGTGCAGTGAAATGAAATGTGGCAATGCTCGCGGACTTTGTGCAAAAAGACAAACAAACAAACAACCAACCAAACTACAAACAGAATGCAACAGAATCACATATTCTTTTACATATTAAATATTGTGGGCGGAAGGAAAAAGGGAAAAAAACAGCAATTTTTAAAAATAGCAGTAGAGTGGTTCAGTAAAAGTTAGGGATATAAAAGATATTGTGCCTATCTCAGGGAGATGGTAGAGGGTGCTTTCAAGGAAGTTGTAGCAAGATGACCTTGAAGGTGACATTCCCAGTAGACATGTTGATGGGAGAAACATGGTGAATGGAGTGCCCATAAAGTGGGCCGTTTTTGTCCAAGATAATGATAAATTTCTTGAGTATTGTTGAAGCAGCAGCTTTCCAGCCAAATATACATCATTCCATCTCACATCTGCCTTGTTGATGCCAAGAATGCCTTGACTGAATGCTTGATTACTCACTACAAAGCAACCAGTTCTGATCTGCTGTAATGGCCACGTTATTTTTGTAACTGGTCCAGTTACGATTATGGGCAAACGTTATTTTCGGGATATTAAGGATGAGGAATTGAGCAATAGTCCTGTTGTTCAATACCATGCCATGATTGTTAGCCAAACCCTTATTGGTGATGGTGATAATCTGACATTGGTCAGGAACAAATATAATTTGCCATGTCAGTCCAAGCGTAAATATTGTCCATGTCTGAGATGTATACAAGACACTGACTGCTCCATTGCATGAGCTGTGAAGATAACTGAACAGTGTGGCAACCATTGGTGATTATTCCCACTTGTGGCATAATAATGAAAGGAATGTCTTTGACGAAGATACCCGGGGCCACAGTCACTGCCCTTCAGAACTCATGTAGCCATGGTCTGCAACTGAGATGCTTGCCGTCAAATAATCACCTTCCAGTGGTGAGATTCCTCATGATGTTTTCACTGGTGTTGGAGTTTTATATGGGTTCCTTGATGCCACTCTTGGTTAATCAAGTCCACAGCGATCACTCTTGTGTTCACTTATTTGGTCCAAGTTGTTTGGAATCAAGTGGTCCCTTCCAGAAAATTTAAATTGTGTTGTGGTGAGCCATGTTATTGGTGAGTGAGTGATGCACACTATCCACATGTCCTTGTACCTACCAATACCTACCTTCAAGAGTAAATCAATGAGGTAGCAATTGATTAATTTGTATTTTGTCAGCATTATAAAATGATCAAGTTACCAATCTGACCCAGCATGGCCTTGCCAATCTTTTTTTCAGATCTACACAAATCCCATTTGCCCACATTAAGTTAGTATACATCTCTGCCTTCAAGTTCTTAGTTTAGTTTAGTTTTGTTTAGTTTAGCTGAGTTTAGAGATACAGCATGGAAACAGGCTCTTCAGGCCTCCGAGTCAGTATCAACCAACAATCCCCGCACATTAACACAAACCCACACAGACCAGGGACTACTTACATTTAAACCAACCCAATGAACCACAAACCTGTATGTCTGTGGAGTGTGGGAGGAATCTGAAGATCTCTGAGAAAACCCACACAGGTCATGAGGAGAGTGTACAGACTCTGTACAGACAGCACCCGAGGTCAGGATCAAACCCGGTTCAGCAACTCTACCACTGCACCACCTTGTCACCCTGCTGACATGCTATAGGAAGGATGTTGTTAAGATGGAAAGAGTACAGAGAAGATTTACATGGATTCTGCATGGAATTTAGGACCTGAGCAGGAAGAGGTTGAGCAGACTCGAGCTTCATTCCTTGGAACACAGGAGACTGAGGTGTGTAAAATAATGTGGGGAATAAGATGAATGCACAGAATCTTTTACCCAGAGTAGAGGAATCAAGAACCAGTGGACATAAGTTTAAGGTGAGAGGGAAAAGATTTAACCAGAACCTGAGGGCAAACTCTTTCACATAGAGGGTGGTGTGTCTATGGAATGAGTTGCCAGTGGAGGTGGTTGAATCAGGTACCACAACAACATTTAAAAAACATTTAGACAGGTTCATGGATGGGAAACATTTAGAGGGATGGGAATGTAGGCGGGACTGGACAGGTTGGGCCAAAGGGCCTGTTTCCATGCTGTCTGTCTGTTTTTTTCTGGACCGGACCCAGCTGGTAGGTACCATTGTTGCACGTTGTACTGGAGCAATGTGACCAGAGGCCTGGTTATTACCTGGAGCACAAGCACAGCAGTGGGGGCTGTCAGGTCTTTGATTATGGATATTACAGTGAATTAATTCAACTGGATGAGTGCTCATACGGCTCGCTGGGGGAGGCTGTAATAGATAGGCCTCCAGTATTTTTAGGTTTTTCTCATTTAGTTATACTGTCTTAGTCCAAAGTGGATGGCTTGTATCAAAATCAATAGTGCAATGATACAATGGTACTTTCCATGTGTACAGTTTGTTGATTCCCAAATGTAGCAATTCCCTGTCTCTCCCTCCCCTATCCTGGTTGTCGTACTAGTTTTAAGTCATAAGGTCATAGGGAACAGGAGTAGAATTAGGCCATTCGGCCCATCAAGTCTACTCCACCATTCAATCATGGCTGATCCATCTCTCCCTCCTAACCCCATTCTCCTGCCTTCTCCCCATAATCTCTGACACCTTTTACTGCCATCCTGTTGAGTTCCACTGTCTGTAACTCATTATCACCTATCCCACAGGCAAGAATGGGCCATTGTGGGCTCCACCTTGCCTTGATTTATGGTTGCTTATGTGTATCTGGCTCGGACAAAACTCTGAACATTAATAACCCATTATAGAAACATAGAAACATAGACAATAGGTGTATGAGTAGGCCATTCGGCCCTTCGAGCCTGCACCACCATTCAATATGATCATGGCTCATCATCCAACTCAGTATCCTGTACCTGCCTTCTCTCCATACCCCCTGATCCCTTTAGCCACAAGGGCCACATCTAACTCCCTCTTAAATATAGCCAATGAACTGGCCTCAACTACCTTCTGCGGGAGCAAATTCCAGAGATTCACCACTCTCTGTGTGAAAAAGGTTTTCCTCATCTCGGTCCTAAAGGATTTCCCCTTTATCCTTAAACTGTGACCCCTTATTCTGGACTTCCCCAACATCGGGAACAATCTTCCTGCATCTAGCCTGTCCAACCCCTTAAGAATTTTGTAAGTTTCTATAAGATCCCCCCTCAATCTTCCAAATTCTAGCGTGTACAAGCCAAGTCTATCCAGTCTTTTTTCATATGAAAGTCCTGACATCCCAGGAATCAGTCTGGTGAACCTTCTCTGTACTCCCTCTATGGCAAGAATGTCTTTCCTCAGATTAGGAGACCAAAACTGTACGCAATACTCCAGGTGTGGTCTCACCAAGACCCTGTACAACTGCAGTAGAACCTCCCTGCTCCTATACTCAAATCCTTTTGATATGAGTGCTAACATACCATTTGCCTTCTTCACTGCCTGCTGCACCTGCATGCCTACTTTTAATGACTGGTGTACCATGACACCCAGGTCTCGTTGCATCTCCCCCTTTCCTAATCGGCCACCATTCAGATAATAATCTACTTTCCTGTTTTTACCACCAAAGTGGATAACCTCACATTTAGAATAGAATAGAATAGAATAGAATAGAATAGAATAGAATAGAATAGTTTCTTTATTGTCATTGTAACATGGGCCATGTACAACGAAATTTAAAATGTCAGCCAGTCAGTGCAGCATTCAAACATTTCTAAAGCTAACGAAACATCCACGGTAAAATAATAAAGATAAGCAAATAAATAAATATCACAGACAAAGCACGCATACACACCCAACCCTCCATCCTTCTGTCGATTTCACCGTTACCACAGTCCCTTAGTCTGTATCGCCCCTGCGTTCCTTGGCGGCTACATTTAGTGCTTTTATAGCAGTGGGGTAAAAACTGTTTTTTAGTCTATTTGTCCTTGTCCTTGTAGATCTGTACCGTCTGCCTGACGGCAACAGTTCAAACAGGGAGTGTCCGGGGTGGGAGATGTCCTTTATTATATTCTGGGTTTTTTTTGGTGCAGCGGGAACTGTGTAGGTCCTCCAAGGTAAGGAGAGGGCAGCCGACAATCCTCTGGGCGTTGTCAATGGCCCTCTGGAGCGCTTTCCTCTGAGCCGCTGTGCAGCTGGTGTACCACACGCATACACAGTATGTTAGTATGCTCTCAATGGAGCACCGATAAAAGGACAGCAGCAGCCTCTGAGTGATGTTGTTCTTCCTGAGCACCCTCAGGAAGTGCAGTCTCTGCTGGACCTTTTTCAGCAGCGCAGTGGTGTTCACGCTCCACGTCAGGTCCTCCTCAATATGGATTCCCAGGAAGCGGAATATATACACACATGAATAAATAAACTGATAAAGTGCAAATAACAGATCACAATGGCAGGCAGTGACTAGTGGGGTACCGCAAGGCTCAGTGTTGGGACCCCAGCTATTTACATTATCCACATTATACTGCATCTGCCATGCATTTGCCCACTAACCCAGCCTATCCAAGTCACCTTGCAGCCTCCTAGCATCCTCCACACAGCTAACACTGCCCCCCAGCTTCGTGTCATCCGCAAACTTGGAGATGTTGCATTCAATTCCCTTGTCCAAATCATTAATATATATTGTAAATAGCTGGGGTCCCAACACTGAGCCTTGCGGTACCCCACTAGTCACTGCCTGCCATTGTGATCTGTTATTTGCACTTTATCAGTTTATTTATTCATGTGTGTATATATTTATATAATGGTATATGGACACACTGATCTGTTCTGTAGTCAATGCCTACTATGTTCTGTTGTGCTGAAGCAAAGCAAGAATTTAATTGTCCTATCAGGGACACGTGACAATAAACTCACTAGAAACTTGAATCACTTGAATCTTGCACTCATTTGTCCTAAGTACCGTCTATATGTCTTGTTCCCCTTTCCTCAGACTCTCAGTCCGAAGGGTCTCGACCAGAAATGTCACCTATTCATTTACTCCGTCTCCAGAGATGCTGCCTGACCCGCTGAGTTACTCCAGCTTTTGCGTATGTCCCGATAATATGCTCTCGACCACACCATTCTGGTTCCTCCTACTTTTGATCCCAGGCATACGTGACTCTCTCGCTATCTCTCTAGTTAAATCTTGCTTGGATTCGCCTTCTCCTGCAAGACTCTATTTGTTTACCCCGATTCTCTATTTTTTTCAGACAGCCTTTTACATTTGGCTCCGTCCGAAGTCTCAAAGTTGTGCTCTTTGACTGGCGACGTTGCTTGGTCCTCTCATTTCGCTCCGCTTCCGATGGCAGTGTACAAAAGGGCCTGTCCCACTTACGCGTCCTTGTCTCGCAAATCGCGCGACCAAGGACGCGCAAGTGGGACAGGCCCTTAACTCTTGCATCTCTCTCTCTCTACGTTGTGTATTTTTGGCTCAGCCTCCGGGAAACGAACAACCCGGATGCCTGACGTCAAGCTGCCTTGTTCAATAGCCATCTTTGTTGAAAAGCCGAGGGACGGAGCAGTCGAGGAGAGGGAACACACACACACACACACGAAATAACAACCCTGTGGAACATCCGAAACTCGAGAAAGAGAAAAACAAAATGTGAGTAGGGTCGATGCTTTGACAAAGTGAAGGCGAGGGCGAGGGAGGGAGTTTGCAATCAACTGCTCTTGTAATTGCAGCCTGATATTGACACGGTCGGGTCTGTTTGGCAGCGAACAGCACAGGGGTCGGGTCTAATTCACTAGAGAAACCGCTGTCCTGGTGCGTTAGTGCTGAAACAGCGAGCACTCTTGGAGACAGAGCTTAGTGGGTGTTGTGAATAAGTGTGTGCTAATGTTGAGCCCCCACCCACCCCCTCTTCCTTCTTGGAAAACGTGGGAGATATCAAAAAATAACATTTTAAACGGTTTGAGAAATAATTTTATTTTTTCATTTTTTCGGGGGGGTTATTTTTGGAGCTGAGCGCTTCTGGTTCTTTTTGCTCTGAAATCGTTACACCGTACACCCAGGGCAGAAATGCATGTTTAATATCTGCTACCGTTGACACTGTGTGCACTATTGCATGGCGCCGTGCGATTTGCACGGAGCAGCGACATGCTCACTAAGTTGCCAGTCCCCTGTTTCGGCCGAGGGCGGTCGCTGAGCGTATATGGGGTTGGGGTTGGGGTGGGGGGGAGAGAGGGAAGGGAGGTGGTGAGGTTGGCAACCAGCAACCGGAGGTCGGGGCAACGTTGTCAGCCGCGCGTTGAAAAACCCCAAAGGAATCGTCCTTAACTTTGGAAAATAAATAACACGGGTTCCTGTGGGATTGCCGGGTGGGTTCCCCCACAAACCAAGCGTGGAAATAACGTGGCAGATGTCTCTAACGGGACACGAGGAATTGACTGCTTATTGAAAGCAGTATTTTAAGATCTTAAATCGGATTAGACTAATGTGTGTTTGTGTGTGTAAAGCATTTGATTCGATCGTCAATCCATGCCCTTGTGAAGTACAAAGGCGTCATGTCCGTCACCGTTGTTTCCATGCGAGCAATTCTATGTTGAATCTCAGTTTAAACGTGCTGCAATATTTGACCTAACAGTGTCATATTTTTATGGCAAATTGACTTTGAGAACCTTTTTTTCGCTCTCTGCTGAATACAATCATTTTTAATTGAAGCAACTTTGATGCCTCGAAAATTTTTCAAAAATTTATAAACGTTTAAAATGAAAATTTATCCGAACATTTTTGGTTTCCCAAGAAAGTAATTTTAAGGATTATTGTAATTACAGCCCGTTTAAAAGAATATCAGACTAAACCCACACTTATCCTTGAATGATTCTTTATAATTCTATTTCTATTCATTTTCTCGACCTGTTGTTTGAAGATTTTCTTTTTCACATCAAACTGTTACATTTTGTTCATTCATCTTAAGTCGAGAAATGATTTCGCGGAGGTCAATGTCATGGGTGTCCATCATTCTTGCTACAGTTCCAAAACAATCATCTTTTAAATAAATAACCAGTCTTTGGGCTGAATGCATTTCGTTGTCTCTGTACTGTACACTGACAATGACAATTAAAATTGAATCTGAATCTGAATCTGAATCTGATCCTGGGATTTAGCAACATTTCTCATGAGGTTCTTAAAGTCTGTTTGTTGCTTGAGCTACAGTGCCCTCCATAATGTTTGGGACAAAGACTCATCATTTATTTATTTGCCTCTGTACTCCACAATTTGAGATTTGTAATGGGAAAAAAAATCACATTTAGTTAAAGTGCACATTGTCAGATTTTAATCAAGGCTATTTTTATACATTTTGGTTTCACCATGTAGAAATTACACCAGTGTTTATACATAGTGCCCCATTTCAGGGCACCATAATGTTTGGGACACAGCAATGTCATGTAAATGAAAGTAGTCATGTTTAGTATTTTGTTGCATATCCTTTGCATGCAATGACTGCTTGAAGTCTGTGATTCATGGACATCACCAGTTGCTGGGTGTCTTCTCTGGTGATGCTCTGCCAGGCCTGTATTGCAGCCATCTTTTAGCTTATGCTTGTTTTGGGGGCTAGTCCCCTTCAGTTTTCTCTTCAGCATATAAAAGACATGCTCAATTGGGTTCAGATCGGGTGATTGACTTGGCCACTCAAGAATTGACCATTTTTTAGCTTTGAAAAACTCCTTTGTTGCTTTAGCAGTATGTTTGGGATCATTGTCTTGCTGTAGAATGAACCGCCGGCCAATGAGTTTTGAGGCATTTGTTTGAACTTGAGCAGATAGGATGTGTCTATACACTTCAGAATTCATTATGCTACTACCATCAGCAGTTGTATCATCAATGAAGATAAGTGAGCCAGTACCTTCAGCAGCCATACATGCCCAGGCCATAACACCCCCACCACCGTGTTTCACAGATGAGGTGGTATGCTTTGTATCTTGGGCAGTTCCTTCTCTCCTCCACACTTTGCTCTTGCCATCACTATGATATAATTTAACCTTCATCTCATCTGTCCACAAGACTTTTTTTCCCAGAACTGTGGTTGCTCTTTTAAGTACTTCTTGGCCAACTGTAACCTGACCATCCTATTTTTGCAGCTAACCAGTGGTTTGCATCTTGCAGTGTAGTCTCTATGTTTCTGTTCATGAAGTCTTCTGCGGACAGTGGTCATTGGAAAATCCACACCTGACTCCTGAAGAGTGTTTCTGATCTGTCGGACAGGTGTTTGGGGATGTCTCTATATTATAGAGAGAATTCTTCTGTCATCAGCTGTGGAGGTCTTCCTTGGCCCTTTGTGATTAGTAAGCTCACCAGTGCTCTCTTTCTTCTTAATGATGTTCCAAACAGTTGATTTTGGTAAGTCTAAGGTTTGTCTGGTGTCTCTAACAGTTTTATTCTTGTTTCTCAGTCTCACAATGGCTTCTTTGACTTTCATTGGCACAACGTTGGTCCTCATGTTGATAAACAGCATTAAAAGTTTCCAAAGGTGATGGAAAGACTGGAGGAAAGTCTAGGTGCTGAGAGCTCTCTTGTACCTGCATTAAGGAGGCAATTAAACACACCTGAGCAATTACAAATGCCTGTGAAGCCATGTGTCCCAAACATTATGGTGCCCACATGTGATTTTTTTCTATTATAAATCTAAAATTGTGGCATTCAGAGGCAAATAAATAAATGATGGGTCTTTGTCCCAAACATTATGGAGGGCACCAGAGCAATGGCTCTGTTACACATTGTACAGTTCTGTGTTACTGTATAAAATAACCTACCAGGCCCCGGTTTATTCTGTTTTCCAATACCCAGCCTAATTATTCGAAAGGGCTGGACAAATTTGAGAAAGGAGGCATTAATTAATTGGTGCATATCACTTTATTTCATAATGAAACAAACATAAAAGTTCTCACTTGTGCCTTAAGTAGAGGATGGAGTGGATGTGGGGAGAGTGTTTCCACTAGTGGGAGAGTCTCGGACCAGAGGCCATAGCCCCAGAATAAAAGAACGTACCTTTAGAAAGGAGATGAGGAGGGATTTATTTTGTCACGGGGTGGTCTTCTCCTTGCTAATGAAACATAAATAAAGAGAAGAGGGTGGTGAATCTGTGGAATTTATTGCCACAGATGGCTGTGGAGGCCAAGTCAATGGATATTTTTTAGGTCAAGATTGACAGATTCTTGATTAGTGATGGGGAGAAGGCAGGAGAATGGGGTCGAGAGGGAAAGATAGATCAGGCATGATTGAATGGTGGAGTAGACTTGATGGGCCGAATGGCCTAATTCTTCTCCTAGAACTTATGAATTTATGAGAGAAGGTGCACAACGTATAAGATTGTTGGCTATCATCCAAAATGTACCTAATATAAAACAGTGGCTGCAACTATAGTACACGTTAGTCGCTCTAGTCTAAACCATATTGTAAACGTGATGTAAACCTTGGAGTACACATCCCAAAGATGCTCTGGAATATTGGCATCCTTGGATGTTAACCATGAAACACTACAGTCTGTATTTTCTATTCATGAAAGAATGGCTTTGAAAGATTAATAGAGTAGGTGACCTACATAATAAATTACAAAGAGGCAGTACTATGTTAGCTGGCGAAGGAAGTCGGCAGGCTTTTCCACTGTGCTACATGTTTACTTGTGCAAGGTGTTTACCTAACACTAAAGTGGGAATGAAGCATGGAAAATAATAGCTGGCTTGAAGAAGTGGGTGTGAATGCGAAAGGCAAGGAAGGTTGCACAAGAGTCAAATGTAAAACAGCAGAAAGATAATTCCAATTCATTGTCGCTTTAAATAAAGGCTCTAGTGTTCTCAGTGCAATGTGTCTCAGGATTTATTCCATCAGTGTAAGTTGAACGCACCGCCAATGCATGTGGTGAGAAACACTTAAGTATTCAATCTGATCCGTCCTGTAATTATTGTAATCTACTGAATATGCCTTTCCATACTCTGCCTTCCCATAACTTAGTGTCAGGAAATGTATCATTGTACATTGGTCTGATATTGTCTTCACCACTCAATTACGGTTAAAGCTCATACGCTTACAATAAAATCAAGACCATATTAAGGTAAACTGGGTTATACTGCAGCTTTTAATATTATTTGATGTTATTTAGTAATATTTCAATTTGGTATTGATTTGAACTGACAGGTGCATCCATGCATGCATGCACTAGGAGTCAAATAATGTCATTATTAAAAATAGCAAAAGAGCAGCAGACCTGTGTTTTTTTCCTCAAAAATAGCCTTTCGGTTTCTAATCTTAGTGTTATTTGTGTTGGGTGAATTTAATATGCTGCGATTCCTGGTTATTTTTGCAAAGCAATTCTCCAAAACAAAACAACTGCTTTTCAGTGGCTAATAATTAAGTGATCTTAAAATAAGGGAAGGAAACTAAATCAGTAGATTTTACTTTGGAGAGACATTTATCAAAAGAATCAGATCAATTACAATGTTATTTCCCTGAATATGATTAACTCCTGTCTGCACCCTGGTGCTTTTGGAAATTCTGTTTTATTTTACTGTAATTATTTTCTCTCCAAAGCAGTAGTAGAGCAGACTTTTGTAGACTAACTCAAAGACTTTATTGCCTCGATCACAGGAGGATGAGGAGTGATCTTAGAGAGATGTATAAAATTATGAGAGGAATATATCGGATAGATGCACAGAGTCTCTTGCCCAGAGTAGCGGAACCTGAGGGCATAGGTTTAAGGTGAAGGGGGAAAGATTTTATAGGAATCTGAGGGGCGACTTTTTCACGCAAAGGGTTGGTGGGTGTATGGAATGAGCTGTCAGAGGAGGTAGCTGAAGCAGGGACTATCGCAATGTTTAAGAAGCGTTTAGACGTTAAAAACAATGGATAGGACGGGTTTAGAGGGATATGTGCGAAACACAGGCTAGTGGGACTGGTGTAGATGGGACCGGTATGGGCAAGTTGGGCCGAAAGGCCTGTTTCCACACTGTATGACTCTATGGCCATTTCTGGGTAGAACAGTCATGCTGCAGTTAGTATTCCGGTAACACTGGTTCAAACCTGACCTCCAGTATTGCCGGTGTGTAGTTTGCACATTTTCCCTGCAATAATGTGGACTTCCCCTTGTGCTGTGTTTTCTTCCCACATCCCAAAGGTGTGCTGGTAGGTTAATTGTCTACTGTAAAATACTCTTTGTGTAGGTTAATGACAAATGAATCAAAGGGCAGCTGATGGACATTTGTGAGAATAAGTTGATGGGGAATGGGACTAATGGAAACATAGACAATAGGTGCAGGAGTAGGCCATTCGGCCCTTCGAGCCTGCACCGCCATTCAATATGATCATGGCTGATCATCCAACTCAGTATCCTGTACCTGCCTTCTCTCCATACCCCCCTGGTCCCTTTAGCCACAAGAGCCACATCTAACTCCCTCTTAAATATAGCCAATGAACTGTGGCCTCAACTTCCTTCTGTGGCAGAGAGTTCCAGAGATTCACCACTCTCTGTGTGAAAAATGTTTTTCTCATCTCGGTCCTAAAGGATTTCCCCTTTATCCTTAAACTGTGACCCCTTGTCCTGGACTTCCCCAACATCGGGAGCAATCTTCCTGCATCTAGCCTGTCCAACCCCTTTAAGAATTTTGTAAGATTGCATGGAGTCGGTGGGCTGAATGGACTCCTTCTCGTTCATAATAGTAAGTAAAAAATAATCTACCATATTATATTTGCTGATTGCTGCTAACTCAACAGACACTACAATTGAAATATCCCACGAACGTCAGCATCCAGTACATTTCTCCTCCAGGCTGTGTCGGCCTGATTTATGTCTATGTTTATAGTGGGGATTCTTGGTGAACTGGTCAATGAATTTGGAAACTTAAAGGCACAACCTATGTTTTCCTTGGAAGACTTCAATTGAAGAGACATTGATTGCATCATATGACATGTGGGCAGGTTGATCACCATAAGTTTGTAGGTTACTTAAGATTTTTAAAATTTTAATTCAACTTGCTTTTTACATTTTGTTTCCCTTTCTTATTCTTCCTGATCCCATCCTGCATACTTACAATTGTAATATCTTCAGAATCTTCAGAGGATGATTTCCCATTTAAGTCAATATTATTTCTTCTGCATAAGAGTCACACATGGGTGAATGTTCGGCTTCCTGCATCCATCTACGATCTAGCTTTCTTTGTTGCTCTGAAGCAGAGTTCAATGCACAAACTATTCAACTTTCCCCGCTAACACTTGGCAATATATTAAAAGCCTAACAAAATCGGACTTTAAAAATTAAGGGAGCATTTTTAATTAGCATAAATCATAAACACAAAGCCCAAATGCCTGATATACCCTAAAGGACACTTTTAGAATCTCAGACATGAAGTCCTCCATGATATTAATCACAGTGAAATAAGAGAATGTGTTGATATGTAAAGACATAGGTAATCTTCCATGAACATATTCACTATGTTTTTGTCACTGCTGTCTCTTTAATAATTCAAGGTTGACTTGTAAATATGGATCTCCTTAGTTCAGATAGAGACTAGTTCTGAGGGAAATGATTATGTCACTGTGGAATGGGAGCCGATTGTGTAATCTTAGCGTCTGTTCAAGGCCATGAAATCAACATGAAAATAGTATCTTTATTCTGCCTCAAGAAAAGAAGAAGAAATGTGTTACCTTAAAATTGAAACATTAATATTTACTCCAAAGCAAGCAATGGTGGCATTATTTTTGGCCGCGGTATTGTCATTGTCTAATAACCATTTTTGAAGTAATTCCATGTTGATCAATTGAAATGGACACAAGAGATGCTGGAGTCTTGAGCATAAACCCAATCGCTGGACTCAGCAGATCAGGCAGCATTTACCGAGAGAAACGGACAGACGATGTTTCAGGTTGGGACCCTTTTTCAGTTTTAAGGAGATATGCAAAAGCACACTTGTAGATTCTAAAACATCATGGGAACCCAAGTCAGACATTGTCTGGTGGAGATGTTTATGTCATTGTTGGCAATGAATAAGTAACTGGAAGATTGGAGGATTCTAAACATTGTGGCTTTGTTAAAGGAACTTCAGGTCAGTGAGCTTAACATTGATGGTGGCCAGGTTACTGGAGGGGATTCTGAGAGACAGGTCTACCTGCATTTGGAAAGGCAAGGACTGATTAGGGATAGTCAACGATGCTTTCCATGGTGTGCTACATGGGTTGGTGCTGGCTCCACTTGTCCCTCATCTACATTATAACAATGCAATTAGCATGATTAGTATATTGGTGGACTCTGAGTTTACAATGGGCTCTCTGGGGAGAACTTGACAAAATAAAAACAAGGTCATACCAATCAGTGTCTACATACTGCTGGATACAAGAGAGTTCCATGCATCATATGAAGTTTAACTGGCCACATTTAATTTAATTTATATCATATGATGGAAATAATGACAGACTGGGAGGTAATGATAACACATGCATTATTTGTATTGGAATATTTTTACAAGTGTCAATATGATGAGATGCGCTGAATTACTCCAGTTATTAAATGGCATCCAGTTTAAAGCTAAGATCAGATGTAGTCCTTGATCTGCATTGAGTTTACTGAAATTAGTAGAAGCCTCTAATTAAGATTAATTACAATTAAGTGTACAATACCTGAATCGGGAAAGCTAGTCCCATTTTTCGCATTTGTCGCAAGTTGCTCTAAACCTTTTCTCTGCATGTAAATCTAAAAATGTCTTTTAAATGTTGTTATCGTATCTGCCTCAGCTACTTCCTCTGGGCAGTCATTCAATACACCCACCACTCTCTGAGTGAGAAAGTTGCCCATCAGGTACCTATTAAATTTCTTCCCTCTCATCTTAATCCTCCATCCTCTATTTCTTGATTCTCCTATTCTGGGACAAAGACACTATGCATTCAACCTGTCTATTCCCTTCAACATCATATATACCTGCATAAGATCATCCCTCAGCCTTATGCACTCCATGGAATAAAGTCAGACTGCCCAAACTCTCCTGGTAGCTCAGATCCTCAAGTGCTGGCATCATCCTTGTATTTTACTGATCATTGATCATTGTAGAGTGTGTGACTATTGACAACTGAGTTTAGAAAACAATTATCGTTTTTTTTACACAAGATCTATCCGTTGTCCAATTGCTCTCATACACTCCATAGTGACTCAATGTAAAGTACAACATGCTGGAAATGAACTAATAAACCCACCAAAACATCTTGAAATTATTGCCTTTTCTTAAATGCTCATATTCTGAATGAGATGTTTGCATGGTGTTTATCGAGCTTTTGATCCTCATCAATCCAAGATACTGTATATCTTAAATGGAGCTAATTGGAGAATGGTCCCGTTTATGGCCTGTCTTTTGGTGAGAGCATGTACCATCTATACTACAGCTAACGTATATGTCAGTTGTTTCACTTCTGCCTTCTGTGCATTTTTGTTAAATTAATTTTCTACATGGAAGTTCTCTGGCAGCAGATCTGCAAGTCCTCGAATGACACTAGGACCTTGCATGGTAGAATAGGTCATATAAGTTCATTCCATTCCTAAAATTTGTGAACGTGAACTTGTGAACATGTGTCAGAAAGTCCCAAACTGCAGGAATTCACTTGGGTAACTCTCTGTGGGCGAAACTGCAGATGCTGGTTTACACCAAATATAGACACAAAATGCTGCAGTAACTCAGCGGGACAGGCGAAGAAGTCGGGGTCTGAAGAAGGGTCTCGACCCGAAACGTCACCCATTTCTTCAACCCAGAGATGCTGCCTGTCCCGCTGAGTTACTCCAGCTTGTTGTATCTATCCTCATGGTTCACTACAGGGTTGCTAGCACTTGCATGCTGGTGCCTCACCAATAACTGGTTATGTTCTACACCGGACAATGTATTGATTTGATTTATTATTGATATTTTTGTCTTAAGAATTTTACGGGAAGCTCCCTTTCACATTTATGCATTCTGTAAACAGATTTTCATTGACTCTTCTAGACATTGATTGCTTATAATTGAATTCAAAATGTAAATTTGTTTCATGAGAGGGCATCTATATCTGCTGTTACACACTGCCACGGATGGGAAAATGTATTGGGTGGTCTTGGATTTTGTTTCTCTATCGTTGGATAGATGCTAATAGCCCTGAGCTCAAAAAGGTGAGTGAGTCATTTATGAGTCATTCCATTTCTAGAAGCTTAAAAATACATGATGCAAATACAGCTTTTGAATTTTTGAAATGTTTTTCTCAAGTTGATGCTTCAATTGTAAATTCAAGGGTGTGAAATACATCCAAAACAATGCATGTGAAAATAGGACAAAAATGGATGTGTTAAATGAAATGTGTTCAAGAAGGAACTGCAGATGCTGGAAAATCGAAGGTACACAAAATTGCTGGAGAAACTCAGCGGGTGCAGCAGCATCTATGGAGCGAAGGAAATAGGCAACGTTTCGGGCCGAAACCAAGTGCCAAAACGTTGCCTATTTCCTTCGCTCCACAGATGCTGCTGCACCTGCTGGGTTTATCCAGCATTTTTGTCTACCTTCGATTTTCCAGCATCTGCAGTTCCTTCTTAAACACTCATGCTACCACCAAGATCTGTTCTCTAAACTATGCCACTGGGCTTAATTACAATTTGGGATTTTTGTTCATTGTTCACATTTGCACTGTCAAAAAGAATTTAAAAAGAACATTGTTTTTTGGGCTCAACACAAAAATGCATTTTAAAATGTTGTAAGTATATAATATCTTTAAAAGGCGATTATGATTATAATTTATGAAGCGACTGACTAATGTCAATAGTGTCTATAATGAAAATAATAAATTACGTTTGAAAATTAATTTAAGAGTTTTTACGTAAAGCTTTTTTAAAAATAATTGTATTTATTAGAAGTGGTGTACATTACAATAATATAAGCCTAAAATAACATAATACATTTCTTGTACCACTTCATATTTTAAACCTTAAAAAAAAAAAGAAAAGTAAAGAGAGTGGGATAGGATAGTGAGTGTGAAAGTGATCAATAAAAGACCCTCACACATGAAAAATTGGAGAAAAAAAGTTAAGAAGTAAGCCAAAGAAAGGGAAAAAGAGAAAAAGAAAACAGAAGATATGTTAAAAGTAAAAGAAAGAGCTAAAAGGGATACACCAACTTCGTATTTTTTCTCCTGTCACGTAAAGCTTTTGCGTTAAGCTTGGCAATGAATTTTGATTGTTTAAAATTAAGTTACTCAAAGATGGTGGAACGTGGTTTCAGGTTGTTGTGCAATTAAATATAGATCTTGCGGCATTTTGCAACATGATAATCATTGTTTAACTGCAAATTGTCGTTAGCATTCTTATTTATTGATATTGATGAGGAAACTATAATGCTGTGCTTACAATGGGGAAGCTCTCTGCATGGAGATTACACATAGCCGCTGTGATGCATGGGTTCCCCGGGGGTGTGTGCTTTCTTTCAATACCCCAAAGATGTTCTGGTTGGGAGGTTAATTCATTACCGTGTGTAAGAGAAACGGGATACAGTTGATGGGCATGTGAGAGAAAATAGATCAGAAGGAATCAATGAGGAATCGGATTGATGAATGTTTTGAGAGGTGACAGAGAATCGATGGGACAAATGTCTGAAGAAAAATATTGAAACAGAAACAAATTCTACAAAAACAATTTGTGCCTTGAGAGAATTGTGCAATCTTTTCCAGTTATATCTGGAATATTAGAAGCTAAACATTCAGTCGTTAAGATGGCTCCTGATTGAAACATTAGGAAAATGGTACCAGCCTCTGCTGTATTTAATGAATATTTGAATAATTAGAAGCGTTGAAGATCTTCTGCTTGGCTATGAATACCTAACTAATCTGCAGCTGTCAGTTCTTATAAGATTCTCTATGTCAATCAATGGGTCAGGTTATTACTTGGCCAATATATTCATATATGGGGTGAGAGCACAGCAGGTTTACCCTTGTAATTCCTCTCATGCCTTTGTGACACAAGTAACATTCCTCTCATTCCCCACGTTGTAAGTAGCACAGGAAGCCGAGTTCATTTTGAATAACTGACTATATATCGGTGCAAACTAGCTGATCGTTTCATTGACCACCTACACTCAGCCTGCCTTGGCCGACACGATGTCCCGCTTGCCAAACTCCCCTTCCCATTCCCATACTGACCTTTCTGTCATGGGCTGCCCCCACTGTCAGTGTGAGGTCACACATAAATTGAAGGAACAGCACCTCATATTTCACGGACAGCTTACAACCCCAGCAGTATAAACGTTGATTTCTAAATTACAAGTAATCTCTGCATTCCCTCTTTCTCCCCCCCCCCCCCCCCCCCCCCCCCCCCCCTCACCCTAGTCACCTACTGATTCCATGGTCCACATCCCTGTATCCCTTTGCTAGCCCCTCTTCCCCAGCCAACAATGAGCCATGATGGGCTCCCCCCTTCCTTGGTTATCTGTTGCCTTCCCTGGCCTTTCCCTACCTTCAGATCCCTCCCCTCTACTTTCAGTCAACGAAAGGTTCCAACCCGAAAAAACATCACCCATCCTTTTTCTCCAGAGATGATGCCTGACCCGCTGAGATACGCCAAGCGCTTTGTGTCTATCTTTTGAATAACTGCCTTTCTGTTGCTCCCATGCTGTCTGATTGCGTTATGGACCATAGATTGGTGCGGGGAAGGGAAGTGTCCGAAGGGAATAGAATTGATAGAAAAAAATAAGAACAGAACAAAATGATTTCTACATTTAACTTTGAAGAAACAGTTTGTTTCCTGTGATGCGATATTAATAGCACCTTGTCTAGCCACTAATAACAAGCTACCAAATAGGGAAAGGCAATATACAGTTAAGAGAATGTCTGGTCTGAGTGTCTATCTATTTGTCCTGTAATTTAGCTATGTACCAAAGGCCAAAGTATCTTCCCAAGCCTTTTTAATCGTGAAGCATAAAGGATATTTTAGTTCATATGCAAGAAGGTGGGTAATTAAAATGAAATTTGTGGCTAATCTCGTTTGTGTAATTAATTAAAATTCAGTGAATCATTCGAAACCACCAGATTTAAGGGCCTGTCCCACTGCGGCGACCTAATCCATGAGTTCAGGCGAGTTCGCCCTCGACTCGTACTCGCAGCATGGTTGACACGAGGTCCTAGGAGGTCTTTGTAACTCTTCGTCATGCTCGAGAGTAGTCCCTGCGTACTCGAGGCCTCAGCTAGGTCGCGGCGTATTTTTTAACGTTGAAAAATGCCCGCCAGTAAAACAAGATCGCCATGGAAAAAATCGATACTTTTTTTACCTGTATGTTTACTCAAAGTAGGTCGTAGTAGGTCGGCATGTTAGTCGTAGTAATCGAAGGTGGTCGTAGATACAATAGTAAATCTAAACCTAGTATATTTGGGAGGCTTTGATGATATTTTAATATGGAAAGCAAGGATTTAACTGGACGATTAGTATAGTTTGTGCATTGAGGTGATGTTCTGAGGTATATTTACACAAGGTAGATGCCCATAGTGAAGAAGGGTCTCGACCCGAAACGTCACCTATTGGTTTTTCCCCAGAGATGACTCACTGAGTTACTCCAGTTTTTCCGTTCTACCCAGAGTGTGAGCTGAGTATCTAACAGTTGCTTTTAAACAATGGAAGTGGGTGTTCTGCCATGGTGTTTTCTGGGCATAGTTTGGGTCTGCCATCATGTGTTCTATTCCCACTGCCAGTCTTTCTGTCCGGTTGCTGTTATCCTCAACACATTTCACATGTTCGGTGAACGTGCTGTTTCATTAATGCTGGAAGGTTTATTTTCTGACAAATTAACATAAGCTTGTGCGTATGTGTTTGTCCTGGTTTCCTTTATTTTCATTCGACACTCAACTGTTTATTCCCACAGTGTAAATACCCTGCTTCACAAATACAGTTCCACGTAGGACAAACCGTAACATGATTATTGTTAATTAAAAGAAATTGGGTACCAGTGCTGCAACATCTTTATGTACAATATATCCATGTAAATGAAATAACATTAGCTCATTCTGCCTTGGTGATTGATTTAAGAAAACAAATATTAACATATGTCAGTCATAAGGTTTTAATTATTGACGGTCAATAAATGGCTGGCTACATCAGGTTAAAAACATCGCCTATGGTTTTCAACTTCCTGCATCTTTGCGATGAAACTGTACCTGTATCAAAGGATGTAACTGGACAATCTCATGTTGTGGGGCATGTTTACATAAGGGAGGTACCCATAGTGTGAGCTCACTGTATCTAGCTGATAACAACTTTCTGACTATGATTCAGTGTTGTGCCATCATGGTTGTCCAGGGTTTGGCTGCACTGTTTAATTATCGTCACGGCAAGGTACAGTGAAAAGCTTTTGTTTGCGTGATACTCCGTCAAAGAACAGACTCTACATGAATACATGAATACAATCAAGCCATCCACGGTACACAGATAAATGATAAAAGGCACAACATTTAGCTTGAAGATGTAACATTAAAGTCGGATAAAGTCTGATTAAAGATAGTTCGAAGGCTTCCAATGGAGTAGATGGTAGTTGATGAAAGGACCGTTCAGTTGCCTGAATATTGAATCTTCGAGTCTCTTATTGGCAAGGAAGTAGCTATGAATCTGTTGGCCTGCCTATTGAAGAGGTGGCTTCACATATCTCCATGATGCTTCTTTTTTTTTTAGTTTAGTTTAAAGGATTAAATGTGTTCAGGTGCTAAATACTCACATTTTAACTTAACTAGGCTTTCCAAATGTCCACATGCTACGAACAAAATCACGACATGATGGGCAGGCAATGTCACCTGGTGAGTGACTGCCAAAGAAAGGAATGAAATCACTTCCAGAGAAGTTGGAAGAAACTTGTTGAAGTCAACTCTGACTTGGGGTCCAGAGGAAATCTCATTCCACTCTGTGAAGTCTCGTCCATACTGGATATACAGTCTAAACGTGCACCCACTCCAGCTCAGAGACAGCTTTTTGACTACATTATTTGTTACACCATTCATAAATGCACCTACGTCACACTTGGGGCACATGGCTGTAATGCATTGTTTCCAAAACATGGAGTGGATTACAATAAACGCTCTCTCTTTGCTGTCTGTATGCAGGTAACAATGCAAATTAGTCTGATCAGCGACCCATATAATCGCTAAAACGAGCCCCCCACCAGCCATATCACTTTTAACCTGAAAACTTACTGGCAAATCCTTTATAGAAACATAGAAATTAGGTGCAGGAGTAGGCCATTCGGCCCTTCGAGCCTGCACCGCCATTCAATATGATCATGGCTGATCATCCAACTCAGTATCCCGTACCTGCCTTCTCCCCATACCCTCTGATCCCCTTAGCCACAAGGGCCACATCTAACTCCCTCTTAAATATAGCCAATGAACTGGCCTCAACTACCCTCTGTGGCAGAGAGTTCCAGAGATTCACCACTCTCTGTGTGAAAAAAGTTCTTCTCATCTCGGTTTTAAAGGATTTCCCCCTTATCCTTAAACTGTGACCCCTTGTCCTGGACTTCCCCAACATCGGGAGCAATCTTCCTGCATCTAGCCTGTCCAACCCCTTAAGAATTTTGTAAGTTTCTATAAGATCCCCTCTCAATCTCCTAAATTCTAGAGAGTATAAACCAAGTCTATCCAGTCTTTCTTCATAAGACAGTCCTGACATCCCAGGAATCAGTCTGGTGAACCTTCTCTGCACTCCCTCTATGGCAATAATGTCCTTCCTCAGATTTGGAGACCAAAACTGTACGTAATACTCCAGGTGTGGTCTCACCGAGACCCTGTACAACTGCAGTAGAACCTCCCTGCTCCTATACTCAAATCCTTTTGCTATGAATTATACTGTCCGAGTACTATTATTGTATACAGTCTAAATGTTTGCACCACAAAAATCAATGGAGATAATGAAGGAATAATAACATTTTGAGAAGGCTGTTGTAAGCTAGCTGGAAGGGAGCTTTCCAAATGTTAACTGATTTTTACCGAGGGAATTAACCTTTTGGAAAAAAACAATTATGGAGGTATTAAGTTCTGTGCTTAAAGAAGAGGTAACGAGCATGCATGAAAGAGATTGAGCCTGCAATGCTAAAAGAGCACAAATAAGTCCCCAAACGTGGCATTATACTGCTATTACAATGTGATAACGTAATCCTGATTCATATACAAAAAAAGCAATTCTTGCTTCCCTTCATATCTAACGATTCTCAATTAATTGTTGGAATGTGCACCATCAGAATTATTTTGTGATTTATTAATTGTAAAGAAACTTATAATTTAATTAATTGCATTTTTTTTCACTTTTTTTAAATCTCTCCGCCTTTTTATTTCTTATTCCTCTTTTAAAATGCTCCATAAAAGTTCTCCTTCAACAAGCTTCTCATCAGTAGGCGATCCAGCATTTTTTTTTTTTGACAATTGACAATTAATGATGTTAGAAAATGCAAGACGTTGCTACTTGTAAAAACTGGAGTTTTCTCTCCCCCCAGCTCTGATTTACAAGTGGTCCAGATATTTGCATTTCCAGCGGCATAGTGCCGCCCGCAGCTGGTGGAGCTGCTGCCTCACAGCGCCAGAGAGCCGGGTTCGATCCTGACCACAGATACTATAGTGTGTAGAGTTTGCACGTTCTCACTGAGACCGCGTGAGTTCCGTCTCAGTCCCCTGGTTTACTCCCACATTGTATTGTATTGTATTCAAATTTATTGTCATTGTCTCAATTTGAGACAACAAAATGAATTTCCCTTACAGGCAGTTTCATTAAAAAAAAATCACAAAAAAAAAAGATAAATAAATAATAAAACATATTAAAAATAAAATTGAAATTGAATTAAAACAAAGCACAGACAGTCCACGACACAACATCACAAAGATGTCTGGGTTTGGAGGTTAATTGGCCCTCTGCAAATTGCCCTTAGTGTGGAGGAAGTGGATGAAAAAGTGATATTGCACAGAACTAGAGTGAGTGGGTGATCAGTGGCCAGCATGGACTCTGTGGGCTGAAGGGCCTGTTTCAATGCAGTATCCCTTCAATAAAAATATACGAAGAATAGTTTGATGGGCTAGAATAGAATAAATTGTTCATACATGAGATAACAAACATAGTTTGCATTAAATTGTAGTTAAATGCAATGTGATAAAAGTGGATGGTGTTCTTTGGTGAGGACCACAAGCCATTTTTTCCTGCTCCCTTTGTTTTCCGGCAGGAATGGGCCACTGTTATGTTCTTTTGGAATTCTCCTGTTTACAATTTCATGCCATTTGCGCGGATTACGAAACATACACCATTTGTGGTCTAATTGACTGCAGCAGCCACGATATGAACTCTAGGGCCAATAATAATTCATCTTGATAGTTATGATTAGACTAAGACAGCACAATTGTAATAAATTCAGCCTCAAAGTACTTTTTTCTAAATCCAGAAGGTCGACATGGGAACAATCAGCCTGAATCTAAAATGGTTGAGCTATTATAGAAACATCGACACATAGAAAATAGGTGCAGGAGTAGGTCATTCGGCCCTTCGAACCTGCACCGCCATTCAATGATGCTCATCCAACTCAGTATCCTCCCTCCACCTGCATCCAAATCCCCCGATCCCTTTAGCCACAAGTGGTAGTGCATGTCGGCACAAACGATGTCGGAAAGAAGGGGATGAATATTCTGCAGCGTGACTTTAGAGAGCTCGGAAAAATGTTAAAAAGCAGGACCTCCAGGGTTGTTATCTCCGGTTTGCTTCCAGTTCCCCGTGCTGGCGAGAGCAGGAACAGGGAGATACGGGACCTGAACGTGTGGCTGAGGAACTGGTGCACGGGGCAGGGATTTAGATTCTTAGATCACTGGGATCTGTTTTGGGGTAAGGGGGAACTGTACAAAAGGGACGGATTGCATCTTAACAGGTGTGGGACCAGCATTCTGGCAGGCAGGTTTGCCACTGCTACACGGGTGGCTTTAAACTGAATAAGGGGGGGTGGGGTGTCGAATGGGATAGTGGAGGATAGAGTTAAAGGGAAAGGGTTTCTTAAATGTGTGAGCGTAGAGACAGAGGGATGTAAAATGAGGGTAGAAGCAATAGGTAGCAAGGTGAAAAGTAAAAGTGGCAGGCAGTCAAAACCAGGGCAAAAATCAAAAAGGGCCACTTTTCAACATAATTGTATAAGGGGTATAAGGGTTTCCTCCCCTTCGTGTATCACTTTTCGCAACCCTTTATCGTTTTTGAGCTCACACTTGTCCTTTCATCTCTGGCCTTTATGCAACATTCTGCCTATCAAATAAAACCCTTGCCCGTGTACACCTATTACCAGCCATGCTCTGTCCTGCCCCAACCTCTTTTTCAGTTCTTTCCTGCTCCCCCTGCAATCAGTCTGAAGAAGGGTCCCGACCCAAAACATCCTCTATCCATAATTCTCCGGAAATATCACAGTCAGTCCAGCAGTTTCCACTATGTATTTTCGTTCCCTTGACTCTCATTCTGAAGGAAGGGTGCAACCCGAAACATCACCTGCTCCTTCTCTCCAGAGATGCTGCCTGACCCGCTGAGTTACTCCAGCACTTTGTGCCTTTCTATGGTATAAACCAGCATCTGCAGTTCCTTGTTGTTATTACAGGTGAACATGTACGGTGGACCTATCTCCATAGTCTACATTTACCTCTCAATATATCTGTGGCAATAACATTCAGGGGATGCCAGATGCTCCCACGCTGGAGTACAGTGTAGCAACGTGAAAGTCATTATTTCTTTGGGTAATGATTTAATAACCAGCTTTCCTATGCCATTAGCAGAACCAGCAGCTGCTCAACTGCTCAACTAATCTCCATCAGTCTGGTAAATTAAATTTTTATTATAAGGAAAAGGGGAGTGGGGCTGGTTCAGTGTTTTATTTTCAAATCGTAAATCTAGAAATGGATTTTAAATTCTAACCTACAAATTCAAGTTCTCCACATTACCATAGCAATATTTTGCATGCACCTTTGCATTAGTAAATAATATAATACTTGATACTGCTTTAAACGCTATGGTGTCTAATAACAACACTGTCCTGTGCATGCAAATATCACAGTCAGTCCAGCAGTTTCCAAAACATCACCTGCTCCTTCTCTCCAGAGATGCTGCCTGACCCGCTGAGTTACTCCAGTAATTTGTGCCTAGCTTCAGTGTAAACCAGCATCTGCAGTTCCTTCCCACAGAGTTTTCACTATGTGCTGTTGTCTGTGCAAAGACATTTAATCTTGTTATCTGACCTCTAGGTGAAGTCGGTAATAAAATAATCACAACTCCCATTAGAAGAAATCAGTCTGAAGAAGGGCCCCAACTTGAAACGTCACCTACATTTTCTCCAGAGATGCTGCCTGACCCGCTGAGTTACTCCAGCATTTTGTGACTACCTTTGGTATAAACCAGCATCTGAGTTCCTTTTTATTCCATTAGAAGAAGTTTCCTTCACAAGATTGCTGCAATTTCACTGCATTCATAAGGAACTGCAGATGCTGAATCTTGCCTAGAACAGTTCTGGAGTAACACCACCACAGTAGAATCCTCAGCGTATGAGTAGATTGTAAATCAAAATGATATAAAAATTACAAAATAGCATTTCTTTAGACATGTTGCAAATGCTGCTTTGAACTCTGCTAGCCACTGCGATAACCAAAATGTTTAGTTTAATGCAGTTTAGAGATACAGCGCGGAAACAGGCCCTTCAGCCCACCGAGTCAGTGCCGACAAGCGATCCCCGCACACTAGCTTCTCGGCCTTTTGGCTAAGATCAAGTGTAGTGTCACACACCAGGAACAATTTACGTTTATACCAAGCCAACAACTCTGGAGTGTCATTGGAGTGTGGGATGAAACCAAGGATCTCGGAGAAAACCCAGGCAGGTCGCAGGGAGAATGTACAAATTCCACACAGACACCATCCGTAACTCTACCGCTGCGCCACTGTGCATCCCTCTACTGCAGCGGGACGTTAAATATACGGTGGAGATTATCACTAAGCTTGAAGGATATATGTTGGCCAGGACAGTATATAAGACTGTATGTGTTTTCCTCAAAATACTACCATAAAAAGGTTGACAACGCTACATGTATTGTGAAATCCAGCACTTCTGACAATGTTGTGTGGTGTTCAGCACTGCACGTTTAGCCTAGATTGTGTATTGAAGTCTCTGATGTGGGCTGACATCTGGTTGCAACTTAGTGAAAATAGTTCTGTCACATAATTGTAATGTTCTTAGAATAAAGCAACTGAAGGCGGGATGATGGAATTCTAATCTTGCTTCCTGCTGTTAAATGTTGACTACAATGATACTGTACCATTGCCAATAAATACCCACTCAGCCCTTGTACAAAGCTTGGAGTCTCGCCCACCATCTTGCAGCTGTGCGTATAGCTGGTA
Source organism: Leucoraja erinaceus (assembly GCF_028641065.1). Taxonomy (NCBI): domain Eukaryota; kingdom Metazoa; phylum Chordata; class Chondrichthyes; order Rajiformes; family Rajidae; genus Leucoraja; species Leucoraja erinaceus. Next base: position 54,265,265 of record NC_073390.1, read on the forward strand.
GTCCAGGTGGTTACTTCCTCGCCTAACAACAGTCCCCTTCCCCCACTCTTGGATTGACTGATTCCATTTCACCAGAAGTAAAGGCGGCGCAGTGAAAGAGTTTCTGCCTGACAGTGCCAGAGATGCGGGTTCGATCCTGACGATGGGCGCTGTCTGTACGGAGTTTGTACGTTCTCATAGAAACATAGAAGCATAGAAAATAGGTGCAGGAGGAGGCCATTCGGCCCTTGGAATGTGTATCAAGCTGCTCCCTGTTATCCTTATAGTTCTGCTGAAGTTCCAAGATAGAGTTTGGACGGGTTCTTAAAGGACACTTGAACAGGTACATGGATAGGGAAAGTTTAGAAGGATTTGGACTAAATGCGAGCATGTGGGATTAATGTACTGTTGGTGGGGTACAAAATGCTGGAGTAACTCAGCCGGACAGGCAGCATCTCTGGCGATAAGAAATGGGTGATGTTTTGGGTCGAGACACTTCTAGAGTAATATAGAAATGTAGAAAATAGGCGCAGGAGGAGGCCATTCGGCCCTTCGAGCCAGCACCGCCATTCATTGTGATCATGGCTGATCGTCCCCTATCAATAACCCGTGCCTGCCTTCTCCCCATATCCCTTGACTCCACTAGCCCCTAGAGCTCTATCTAACTCTCTCTTAAATCCATCCAGTGACTTGGCCTTCACTGCCCTCTGTGGCAGGAAATTCCACAAATTCACAACTCTCTGGGTGAAAACGTTTTTTTCACCTCAGTCTTAAATGACCTCCCCTTTATTCTAAGACTGTGGCCCCTGGTTCTGGACTTGCCCAACATTGGGAACATTTTTCCTGCATCTAGCTTGTCCAATCCTTTTATAATTTTACATGTTTTCTCTAAGAAACCCCCTCATCCTTCTAAACTCCAGTGAATACAAGCCTAGTCTTTTCAATCTTTCCTCATATGACAGTCCCGCCATCCCAGGGATCAATCTCGTGAACCTACGCTGCACTGCCTCAATCACAAGGATGTCCTTCCGCAAATTAGGAGACCAAAACTGTACACAATACTCCAGATGTTGTCTCACAAGAGCCCTGTACAACTGCAGAAGGAGTCTCCCTGTGGGTTTTCCCCGGGTGTCCTCTTACATTCCAAAGATGTATACATTTGTAGGTTAAATGGCTTCTGTAAATTGTCCCTAGTAAGATAGAACTAGTGGACGGGTGATTACAGGTCAGTGTGGACTCGGTGGGCTGAAGGGCCTGTTTTCCTGCTGCATCTCTAATACCACTACTCCCTCTAATGCTGTTGAAAATCATCAATGTGGCTATTTGCTCCGCATTGCCGATTTTGTTTTCCAAAAATAAACCTTATTTGAGATAAAATGTATACAAAATGAAAACTGTGCAAATATTCTTTGTACATTCTAAGTGTCTATACATTTTCCACACAGTATGATGGGCAGATGCCAGAAGAGGTCGTTGAGGCAGGGACTATTGCAACATTTAAGAAACAGTTAGACAGCAACATGTATAGGACAATTTTAGAGGGATATGGGGCCAAACGCAATCAGGTGGGACTAGTGTAGATGGGACATGTTGGTCAGTGTGGGCAAGTTGGGCCAAAGGGCCTGTTTCTATACTGTATGACTCTGACATTCAGTAGTCTATAGATTGAATAGTGTCATATTCAGTAGTGTTCACACCTATTTTTCAACAGTTCCCTGGGGTAACGTCCCTTCCCTTGTTTGAGATGTCCCCCTAACGTCCCTGGAAGTTCCCATTTTCCACCCTGCCCGTCTCAAGACTGTAGTCTCCCTGTGTAGAAAGGAAGCAAGGAGTCTGATATTTGGGCCATGCCCATCAGACAGAACCTGGTGTATTTTTATTCAGAATGAATGAAGTACAACAGGAAATCCACTTCAAAGAACTGCAACAGTGACATGCGGCCAGTTAGAAACATAGAAACATAGAAATTAGGTGCAGGAGTAGGCCATTCGGCCCTTCGAGCCTGCACCGCCATTCAATATGATCATGGCTGATCATCCAACTCAGTATCCCGTACCTGCCTTCTCTCCATACCCCCCTGATCCCCTTAGCCACAAGGGCCACATCTAACTCCCTCTTAAATATAGCCAATGAACTGGCCTCAACTACCCTCTGTGGCAGAGAGTTCCAGAGATTCACCACTCTCTGTGTGAAAAAAGTTCTTCTCATCTCGGTTTTAAAGGATTTCCCCCTTATCCTTAAACTGTGACCCCTTGTCCTGGACTTCCCCAACATCGGGAACAATCTTCCTGCATCTAGCCTGTCCAACCCCTTAAGAATTTTGTAAGTTTCTATAATATCCCCTCTCAATCTTCTAAAGTTCTCTTGCTTTGCCACTTCATGGATTAAGAATGTTAACTCTCTCCGTTTTCAAAGTGAATGCGGAAAGGTCTCATTTAAAATTGGATGGTTCGGCAGTTTCATTTGGAGAATTGTTACCACTGTAATTGTCATTGGGATAACCCTATCACCAGAACTACCTCTCGCTTCTTATGCATTTCAAAATCAGCTGAAAAGACTTGAATGAAAGGAAGAGAAAGATGAGAGTGAAAAGAATATATTAATGCCACTTTGCTTTCACCTTGGATCTGTGCAATAAATGCATTGCTGCTGATTTTAACTATGGTGATTTATATGACTCGGCACCTCCAACCTTCCACAACGGAAATCCTCCAGTATTAGTTGCTCTGCTAAAACACCAACATATAATAGTACAGTATATTATATATTATATTATAGTGTATTATACATTATACATTATACAATATAACAGTACAACATAGGAACAGACCCTTCGGTCCACAATGCCTGTGCCGAACATAATGCCAAGACCATCCCTTTTGTATCTGCACCCAACCCATACCACTCAAATCCCAAATAATAATATATATGTAACTTTATATAAGCAAACATAGAAACATAGAAATTAGGTGCAGGAGTAGGCCATTCGGCCCTTCGAGCCTGCACCGCCATTCAATATGATCATGGCTGATCATCCAACTCAGTATCCCGTACCTGCCTTCTCTCCATACCCCCTGATCCCCTTAGCCACAAGGGCCACATCTAACTTCCTCTTAAATATAGCCAATGAACTGGCCTCAACTACCCTCTGTGGCAGAGAGTTCCAGAGATTCACCACTCTCTGTGTGAAAAAAGTTCTTCTCATCTCGGTTTTAAAGGATTTCCCCCTTATCCTTAAGCTGTGACCCCTTGTCCTGTACTTCCCCAACTTTGGGAGCAATCTTCCTGCATCTAGCCTGTCCAACCCCTTAAGCAGTTGGAAATGTGCTTGAATAAATAGATGATGTTGCCTTGCAGCTGTAATAAGGAGTAATGGTGGATGGTGATCATTTGCTACTGTGATTTGGTTGCTCTGCCAACTGAATGACCGAATATCTGCAGCTCACCAGTGGATGTGGCAGCCATGTTAAACAGCAGATGACTCAACCCTTTCCCCCACATTATTCTTTATCAATATTAAGCAGATATCAGTGTGCAAGCAAAGTCACGATGGCTGACCAACAAGGGAAAAAGCAGAGATGACGCATTTCACAATATTGGGGCTGTGTACGGCTAATGAGATCTAAGCTACAGTTGCAATTAGTCTTGTGTATTTTAGTAAATGGAGCCACACACACACACACACACACACACACACACACACACACACACACACACACACACACACACACACACACACACACACACACACACACACACACACACACACACACACCACACACACACACACACACACACACACACACACACACACAAAATATCATAATCAATTCCATGCCACAAGCAGTTTGAAGCCCTGGTTTTAAAATGAAGCAACACTAATTGAAGTTTGCAGCCTGTGATGTTTTCAGGATGTCAAGACCTCAATTCGATTTGTTTCGGTAATTAAAAGTCATGTCTTTGAGTTCATTTCAGCTCTTCTTAAAGGAGTTTGCATCTTGTCACTTGCACTCAATCTAAATATATTTAGAATTCTATCAAGATTATAACCTTGTTGTCAGCTATTTGTTCCAACTTTTCTGCTTGAGTGAGAATCATAAAACTACAGATGATAGAAATGTAGAATATTAAAAAGACAAAACGTTAGATTCACCCAGCGGGTCAGGCAGCATTTTTGGAAATACAGATGAAGTTAACGTTTCAGGTCAAAGGTTCTCTGATGGTCTATGTGGATGGTAGCGCAGTAGCGCAGCGTTAAGCTGCTGCCTCACAGCGCTGGAGACCCAGGTTCGACCCCCACTACAGGTGCTGACAATGCGGTGTTTGTACATTTGCCCTGTGACCATGTCGGTTTAAGGGGCTGTCCCACTGTACAAGCTAATTCAAGACTTCTCCCGAGTTTTCCCCGATTCGAACTCGGAGAATTACGGTAATAGCCGCTCGTAGGTACTCTGGGCTCTCGTGGACATTTTTCAACATGTTGAAAAATCTTCACGAGTCTTCATGAGCTTACCGCGTTTCCCGAGTACCTGCCGTTAGCGTTACGAGCCGCTAAGAGACGCCCCGAGCTCCGACATACCCGCAACGTACTTACCATTAGTTTGATTATTTTTTTAACTCGGGAGAGCCCTGGAATGAGCTCGTACAGTGGGACAGGCCCTTTACTCCAAATGCGCCGTAGAAAGCATTTTATTGGGATGTCCTGCAGCGTGGTTTGGGAACAGCTCCATCCAAGAGCACAAGAAATTGCAAAGAGTTGAGGAAGTGGTCCAGAACATCACGCAAACCAACCTCCCTTCCATTGACTCTATCTACATCTCATGCTGCCTTGGCAGTGCCACCAGCATTATTTAGGTGTCTGCTTCTTCTCCTCTCCCATCAGGCAAGATATATAGAAATATGAAAACGCACACCTCCAGATTCAGGGACATTTCTTCCCAGCTGTTATCAGGCAACTGAACCATCCCATCACCAACTAGAGAGCAGTCCTGACCTACCATCTACCTCATTGGAGACATTTAGGACTATCTTTAATGGGTCTGTACTGGACTTGCACTATACACTGTTCCCTTTATCCTGTATTTGTACACTATGGGCAGCTAGATTGTATCCATGTATAGTCTTGTCACTGACTGGAAAGCACACAACAACAATGCATCTTACTGTACTCCGGTACACATGACAATAATAATAATAATAATAATAAATGAAACTAAACTAGAAGAAAGTTCGCTCTCTGGGATCTAGCAGTCAGCTTGCTAATCTGCTCATTCTGCAGACGTATACATTTGCATTTCAATAGACAATAGACAATAGGTGCAGGAATAGGCCATTTGGTCCTTCGAGCCAGCACCGCCATTCAATGTGATCATGGCTGATCATCCCCAATCAGTACCCCGTTCCTGCCTTCTCCCCATATCCCCTGACTCCGTTATTTTTAAGAGCCCTATCTAGCTCTCTCTTGAAAGTATCCAGAGAACCGACCTCCACCTCTGAGGCAGAGAATTCCACAGACTCACAACTCTCTGGGTGAAAAAGTGTTTCCTCATCTCCGTTCTAAATGGCCGACCCCTTATTCTTAAACTGTGGCTCAAGGAGTTTAAGTGCTCCTCTTGAAACTCCCTGTCGGGGATGGTCATGTGCCTGATTATCCATAAAATAGAACCAGACTAGTTTGAAGAGATTGCTGTGTGCAATCTTCCTACCTCAAGTTTTGCTGGAAATTAGGACCTGCTATTTATTGTCCTTTGAACATTTTATTTGGAGGCAACATTCTGTTTCTGCAGAGTCACGTTTCATTTCGTTAATTTGCACAATTTAGCTGCTATTTTTTTGAATTCCAAGTAGCGGTAGGTGTGAGCTCAGACCAGAGCTCCCAGTTAATGTAAGTGCCAAATACTAAAGCACGTTCAGTACTTGTGACTGAATCATAAGACAATAATAACTAATGGAAAGAGGAAGCAATTTAATCTCGTCGTGACGCAGTCCTGATCAAATTTGCTCTTTGTAAAATCCCATGTAGAAAGAAATGCGTCACTTTGACCAGTGAACTGACTGTTGATCCAAATAAACTGGGGGGAGCTGAACAAACGGGAAAGCAAGAACATTAGATCACAAGATCATCATAAGATATGGGAGCAGAGTTAAATATTCAGCCCATCAAGTCTGCTCCACCAATCGACCATGGCTCATCCACATTTCCCTCTCAATCTCATTCTCATACCATAACATAAATATAGAAAGAGTATATGAAAATAAATTTCTTGGTGTGATCTTAGACCACAAAATCTGCTGGAAACCACATATAAACCACGTCAAAGCAAAACTGGCAAAGTCTATAGCAATATTGGGAAAATCAAGACACATTCTGGACCACAAATCATTACATACTCTGTATAATACACTCATATTGCCATATCTGAGTTACTATGTGGAGATATGGGGTAACATCTACAAAACCAACCTACAGCCATTATGCACATTACAAAAAAGAGCAATAAGAATGATCAATAACGTTGGATATCTTGAACATAACAATTTATTATTCTTAAAGTCACATACACTGAAGTTCACTGATCTGGTTAAATATAAGACTGCGCAAATCATGTACAAAGCAAGAAATAATTTACTTCCAAGAAATATACAAAAACTGTTTATGGAAGGACAGGGTGGGTATAATTTGAGAGGGGAACATAATTTAAAAAAACTCAATGTCAGAACAACTCTTAACAGTAATTGCATAGCAATCTGTGGGGTGAATTTGTGGAATGGTCTGGAACAGGAGATAAAACTTAGCACAAGCATAATTCAGTCTAAAAAGGTACAAAAACACTAGTTTAAAAGGATATTGGGATGAGGATAGGTGATTGTGAGTGGGATATTTGTTATACTGATTATATTGGGAAGGGTGATTATAGAGTGATGGGTTGTAAATATGACTAAGATACTGTATAGTATATGAGGGGTTTTGCTTTTATTTTTTTATTTTTTTCTCTCTTTGTATGGCTTTGTAAATATTTGATTAGTGTTCAAATGTAAATAATTTGGTGTACATATGGTGTACATATAGTGACTGGTGTACATATGGTGTACATATAGTGACTGGTGTACATATGGTGTACATATAGTGACTGGTGTACATATGGTGTACATATAGCTGCTAAATGTGTATAAGATAATTACAAGCAGTTGAATAAGGGGTGGGAATTAATAAGCTTTGGCTTCTTCCTGCTCCTTTTCGGACACATACGATTTCATTTATTTATAGATATTGTTTATGACACTTTATAAATATTCTTGTTCTGTTTGTTGTTTGCTGTTTCACACTTGCTTTTTATTCTTTTATTCTGTTCCAAATAAAGCATCAAATAAATAACTAAATACCTGTATCTATATACTGTGGACGCCTCAATTATAATCATGTATAGCCTTTCCGCTGACTGTATAGTTAGTAACAAGAAGCGTTTCACAGTACCTCGGTACATGTGACAATAAACTAAACTAAATAAATCAAGAACCTATCAAAGTCAGCTTTACAATGGACTTTGCCTTCACAGCTGTCTGTGGCAATGAATTTAACAGATTCACCATCCTCTAGCTAAAGAAATTCCTCCTTATCTCTATTCTAAAGGTGTGCCCTTTTATTCTGAGGATGTGGCCTCTGGTCCTAGACTCTCCCACTACTAGAAATATCCTCTTCACGTCCACTCTATTTCAGCTTTATATTAATAATACAGTGTTCATCAGTCCCCACTCAATCCACACCCGACCCGGGCTCTTTCCATTGAAATCGTGGGAGATGTAACACTTGTCCTTACCCCATCTCTCCCATGTCCATCCAGGGACCCCCAACAGTCTTTCCAGTGAGACAGAGGTTTATTCTCACCGATCTTGTCTGGTACATCAGTGCTCCCGATGTTGCCTCCTCTACACCTGCGAGACCAAGTATAGATGAAGCTACCATTTCACTAAACACTTGCACCCTGTCCACCAAGGCCTCCTGGAGATCCACGACACCTAGTTTAATTCCCCTGATCATTCCTATAATTACCCCCCTTCCCCACCCCTGCCCCAGTACAAACACATATCTCACACCATCGCCCTGTTACATCATCCTTCTCCCACACGTCCCGTTGCTGAACCCCTCATTCCCCTTTCATCCTCCCCCTTTCCCTTCCACCCTTATCCCCCTCCTTCCGGCTTTACATTTATCACACCTTAGGAATAAAGACGTATATTATATTCAAAATGGGGAGAGAATTTAAGAATAAGGGGTCGGCCATTTAGAACGGAGACGAGGAAACACTTTTTCTCACAGAGAGTTGTGAGTCTGTGGAATTCTCTGCCTCAGAGGCCGGTTCTCAGGATGCTTTCAAGAGAGAGCTAGATAGGGCTCTTAAAAATAGCGGAGTCAGGGGATATGGGGAGAAGGCAGGAACGGGGTACTGATTGGGGATGATCAGCCATGATCACATTGAATGGCGGTGCTGGCTCGAAGGTCCGAATGGCCTACTCCTGCACCTATTGTCTAATCCAGAAATCGGAGGTGCAAAGAGACTCTGTGCAAGATTCGCTGGAGTTTAGAAAAATGAGGGGCACCCTCATTGAAACGTATAGAATAGTGAAAGGCTTGGATAGAGTAGATGTGGATTGGATGATTCCACTAGTGGGAGAGTCTAGGACTAGAGGTCATAGCCTTAGAATTAAAGGACATTCTTTTAGGAAGGAGATGAAGAGGAATTTCTTTAGTCAGAGGGTGGTGAATCTGGAATTCTTTGCCACTGAAGGGTGTGGAGGCCAAGTCAATGGTTATTTTTAAGGCCGAGATGGATAGATTCTTGATTAATAAACAGGTATCAAAGGTTATGGGGAGAAGGCAGGATAATAGGGTTAGGAAGGAGAGATAGATCAGCCATGATTGAATTTCTGATCAATTCAGTAGACTTGATGGGCCGAATGGCCTAATTTTGCTCCTATCACTTATGATCTTATGATCTCTTATTTCCTTATCTGACTCGTTTTGTCACCTTTTCACCTCTTTCATTTGGCACTATCTCCACCCATCTGTCAATTACCTCCCCTCACCTGCATCCACCTATTACTTGCCCAGGGATTGACCCATGTCCACCTCTCTGTTCAGATTCAGATTCAGATTCAGATTCAATTTTAATTGTCATTGTCAGTGTACAGTACAGAGACAACGAAATGCATTTTGTATCCAATCCTTCATAGACAACCCTGGTTTTGTAGCTTCCCCGATATCCTCAACTGCAACTTTTCCCAAACCATGCATGATCTCCATTGAAGAGTGACATAGCAAACGATTTGAATAAATAATAATAAGTGTCCGGGGGGGGTGGTGGTGATTGGCAGTCACCGAGGTACGTTGTTGAGTAGAGTGACAGCCGCCGGAAAGAAGCTGTTCCTCGACCTGCTGGTCCGGCAACGGAGAGACCTGTAGCGCCTCCCGGATGGTAGGAGGGTAAACAGTCCATGGTTGGGGTGAGAGCAGTCCTTGGCAATGCTGAGTGCCCTCCGCAGACAGCGCTTGCTTTGGACAGACTCAATGGAGGGGAGCGAGGAACCGGTGATGCGTTGGGCAATTTTCTCTGCAATGCCTTCCGGTCGGAGACAGAGCAGTTGCCATACCATACTGTGATGCAGTTGGTAAGGATGCTCTCAATGGTGCAGCGGTAGAAGTTCACCAGGATCTGAGGAGACAGATGGACCTTCTTCAGTCTCCTCAGGAAGAAGAGACGCTGATGAGCCTTCTTGATCAGAGTAGAGGTATTGTGGGTCCAAGAGAGGGTTCAAGCTTTCTCTCCCTACTCCATCAGTCTGAAGAAGGATTCTGGCCCAAAACATTATTTGTCCATTGCCCGACCTGCTGAGTTCCACCACTTGTTCTTGCTCAAGATTCCGGCATCTGAGGTTTCTGTTGGCACCATTGATAATACCTCGGGACCAAGTCACCCTACATTCTCATAGCAAATTTGCTAATGTAACTTTGAATCCCTTCATCTAAATCATTGATGTATATTGTAAATAGCTGCGGTCCCAGCACCAAGCCTTACGGTACTCCACCAGTCACTGCCTGCCATTCTGAAAGGGACCAGTTAATCCCTACTCTTTGTTTCCAGTCTGCGACCAATTTTCTATACATGTCAGCACTCTACCCCCAATACCATGTGCCCTAATTTTTCCCACTAATATCCTCTGTGGGACCTTATCAAATGCTTTCTGAAAGTCCAGGTACACTACATCCACTGGCTCTCCCTTGTCCATTTTCCTAGTTACATCTTCAAAAAATGGGTGTGAGGGTCTGGTGGTGATACATTTGATTATTTGGATAATAATTTTCCAAGATCTAATGTCAATCAACAAGAATGTCATCTAGTCTAACCTCAATGGTCTCAAACAGTGAAAGAAAAATAAATTGCAAATTTGCTTAATTATCATAATACAATTCGGTACAAAAAATCTCTCTGCTGGATTTAGCACAAGTGACCTCTCTAAATCTAAAAATCATTATTTGCATTATTATATTGCACGCATGTTTGAGATGTTGCTTTTCTGTCAATGATTTCAGTGAAGGCATTGAACAGCTGTGAAGAGAAGTATTTTCAAAGACCATGCTGGGTGTTTCATCAGCTATCTCTTGGCTGCAATGCTGGACCGAATCACTTTGTATCTCTTTACCAGATCACTTTTAGGTGCAGGAGGAGGCCATTCGGCCCTTCGAGCCAGCACCGCCATTCAATGTGATCATGGCTGATTTTGTCAGTAATTTAGTTGCAATATGAGATTAAAAGACCCATGAGATGCCAAATATACCCATTTCTTCTTCTGAGATTTAAGTGGGATTTAAAGCAAATCCAATTCAGGTTCTGACCTCAATAAATTCAACTTTAGCTTCAGGTTCCTGGGGGTCAACATCTCCGATGACCTCTCTTGGACCCACAATACCTCTACTCTGATCAAGAAGGCTCATCAGCGTCTCTTCTTCCTGAGGAGACTGAAGAAGGTCCATCTGTCTCCTCAGATCCTGGTGAACTTCTACCACTGCACCATCGAGAGCATCCTTACCAACTGCATCACAGTATGGTACGGCAACTGCTCTGTCTCCGACCGGAAGGCACTGCAGAGGGTGGTGAAAATTGCCCAACACATCACCGGTTCCTCGCTCCCCTCCATTGAGTCTGTCCAAAGCAAGCGTTGTCTGCGGAGGGCGCTCAGCATTTCGTTGTCTCTGTACTGTACACTGACAATGACAATTAAATTGAATCTGAATCTGATTCTGAATCTGAATCTTTATTATTCACAGGTAATAAGAATTGTCCCGACCCTAAATGTTACCTCTCCATGTTGACCGGGATGCTGCCTGACCCACTGAGTCACTCCAGCATTTTGTGTCTTTCCTTGGTAAACAAGACCCATTTTTGTCTCTCATCTAAACTAAAAGATTGTTTTTCTACTAATATTTGTAATACAATGATGAATAAAATTGGAGAAACGAGTACAATAAAAGTGGAGCATTTGATCTGTGAGATTCGTGCCAGCGACATTTTTCCCACACCAACCACTATATTTATGTTTTGTTTAGTTTAGGTTAGAGATACAGTGTGGAAACAGGCCCTTCGGCCCACTGAGTCTGCGCTGATCTGTGATCACCCCGTACATTAGCACTATCCTACGCACTAGGAACAATTTACAATTCCTACCGAAGCCAATTAACCTACAAACGTGTACTTCTGTGGAGTGTGAGAGGAAACTGGAGCACCCGGGGAAAACCCACGCGGTCACGGGGAGAATGTACAATCTCCGTACAGACAGCATCCGTAGTCAGGATCGAACCCAGGTCTCTGGTGCTGTAAGGCAGCAACTCTACCGCTTCTCCACTGTGCCATCCTACTTATGTTTTATTGGGCCAGAGGCAGTGTTGTTTGTCCTTTTATCCCGAGATTTATGCTGGTTGTTAAAATAGCTATTATAAACATAATTTTCATCGTAATTGGATTTTCTCTCTAAGTCTGCAAAGAATGGGCTATACAAAAACAGAATCTGTTTTGACCTGGTTTGTGCTGTAACTGCGTGACAAGATTCCGTTTTAATGATGTACATCTTCAAGATTTAAACAATAAAGGTTCCGTTTTCTCTTCGGGTCTTGAATCAAAGAATGTGATACATATTCAGAGATGGTGTAAGGCAGACACATTTAGTCTTTCCATTCCCAAAGGTACAGGAACAGTGAAGTTGCTCCCTTACTGTGCCTGATACCCAGGTTCGATCCTGGCTATGAGTGCTGTCTGTATGGAGCATGTACCTTCTCCCTATGACCGAGTGGGTTTTCTCCAGGTGCTCCAGTTTCCTCCCACTCTCCGAAGACGAACAGGTTTGCAGGTTGTGTGGGAAAGAACTGCAGATGCTGGTTTAAATCGAAGGTAGACACAAAATGCTGGAGTAACTCAGCAGGACAGCCAGCATCTCTGGAGAGAAGGAATGGTTGACGTTTCAGGTCGAGACCCTTCTTCGGACAGATGTCAGGGGAGTGGGCGGGACAGAGATAGAATGTAGTCGGGGAAAGTAAGACTGGTGTGAGAACTGTGAAGGGGAGGGGATGGAGAGAGAGGGAAAGCAATGGCTATTTGAAGTTTTACAGGTTTGTAGGTTAATTGTCGTCTGTAAAATTGTAAATTGCCCCTAGTGTGTAGGAGAGTGTTAGTGTATGGAGTGATCACTGGTCCGCTCGGATTCGGTGGGCCGAAGGGCCTGTTTCCTTGACTTAAACCAATCTGAGCGGCACGGTGGCGCAGCAATAGAGTTGCTGCCTTACAGCACATGCAGTGCCGGAGAGCCGGGTTCAATCCCGACTACAGGTGCTGTCTGTATGCAGTTTGTATCTCTAAACAAACTAAACTAAGGTAGAAAGACCACCAGCAAAGTTCATGGTCCAGCAAGCTAATAACCTTATGTTTTCCACACCCCACTTGATGGCTTGAATTTACAACACAATCCAATTCAGATTTGTATAAAGAAGGAATTGCAGATGCTGGTTTAAACAAAAGCGCACAAAGCGCTGGAGGAACTCAGGGAGACAGGGAGCATCTCTGGACAACATGGATAGGTGCTTTAATTTCTGACCTATGTTCCGTCCATTAACCCAGAATTCATAAAACCAGAATGGAGATAATTCATCTTCAAAGGTGGACACAAAATGCTGGAGAAACTCAGCGGGTAAGGCAGCATCTCTGGAGAAAAGGAATAGGTGACATTTCGGGTCGAGACCGTTCTTCAGACTGTTTATGCACGCGTACATCTATCGCTGAAAGCCGGTGCAACAAGCAGTGACAAAAGCATTGTTATAACAATTCCTGGGTGATTTGTGAGATGGCATATTCCACCTGCTGCTTTTACTGGGCTTCCATGTGCACCAGTGCTTGGCTTTGCTGTTCCCAGTGTAAAGCTGAATGTTTTTTTACCGGCTTTGAGGGGATCAAGGACCCAAGATTGCCAGAGGTTAGCCAGGATATTCCATTTCTCACAAAGGCTTTAAAGACAAACACAACACATTTCCTCTGTTAATCTAGTAATCTCATTTTGTGCTGTAGCTCAAGACAGAGTGGGACCATAGACATAAGAGCAGAATTAGGCCATTCGGCCCATCGAGTGGCTGCTTGGAGGTCTGGTGTCAGGCATGTGAGTGACATGGCTTGCAGTACAGGGCTAGATAACTTTAATTAGGGTTTCAAGGTTGCAGAGGTTGGCCTAGGAAAGGATGGAAACATCTTTTCAATGGATTAGGAGGATTTTGTGCAGCCAACACTAGGGGCATCTCAAAGTTGCATTGAGATACCTGTTGTCTCAGAAGCTTCCAGGAAGAAAGTGGTCACTGCTGCCATCAGGATTTACATTCTGTGCCATCACAGTCTTTGGCCCGCTGAGCAAAAGTATTGTTGGAGGAAAACAATCAGGCAAGATCATGCATGATTTGGGAAAAGTTGCAGTTGAGGATATCGGGGAAGCTACAAAACCAGGGTTGTCTACGAAGGATTGGATACAAAATCAGGCTGGGATCTATCCGATATTAAATATTATAATAATCAGGGGAGGAACAAAATTTCTATCAAGAATTGGACGCGATCGCCTTGTACACAAACAACACTACGGACAATTTATGATCTTTTACCGAAGCCAATTAATTTACAAGCCTATACTTCTTAGGAGAAACCGGAGCACCCAGAGATAACCCACGTGGTCACAGGGAGAACGTACAAACTCCATGCAGACAGCACTCGTGGCCAAGATCCAACCTGGGTCTCTGGTGCTGTAAGGCAGCTGCTCTACCGCTGCCCCACTGTGTCGTACTTCTTTGACCCGAAATGTCTACTCTGTTTCGCTTTCCACAGGTGCTGTCTGACCTGTCGTATGTTTCCAACGCCTCTTGTTTTAAACTCGAGGATGAGAGATGCTTTTTGAAATTAACAGAAAATAGACCCTGATCACGTTTAACGAGTTGGTTTTAAATTCATTTAAATAGAACGTCTGCCATTATCTCTGAAATGGAGAAGATCAGCATTAAGATTCCTTATCTCTCCATTTAACAATCCAGTCCTCAACGGTAAGCAGCTATTCTGTGAAACACAACATATTTTAAATTTTAAGAGCTTGTGGTTCCAATGCTTAACGAACCCAAAAATACTGACCACAGTCCACATTACGGGGGATTTAAGTTTCATTGATTGACAACAACAACAATAACAACAATACCATTTATTGTCATTTGAGCCCCAGTGAGGCTGAAACGAAACTCCGTTTCCACAGCCATACAAACAAAGACAATTTTCTACAAACATACACACAATTTAATTCACACAAACATCCATCACAGTGAACCCACTGTGATGGAAGGCAAAGTCTTTTCTCTCCCCTGGTCTCCATTTCTCTCCCGATGTCCAAGCCCCAGGCAGGCGATGCTAAGTCACACGGCCGTTTTAGGCCGCGCCGGGCGATTTACGGCCCCGCTCCCGGTCTAAACGTGACAAAGTTGGAGCCTCCGGTAGGCGCTGGAATGTCCCACGGCCATGAAGCACCACAGCACCTATTACTAAGACATTAGAATTTAATTTTTGACTATTAACATCCAGCAAGGCTTGCCAATTGCATCAGTCTAGGTCTCCCCTTCCAATCGGAGAACTCCTGTGGTTCTTATTGCTCAGAATGGCCTTGGGTGCACTTGGTGAAATGGCATCGTTTTCATCACCATCAGTACATCTCAGTGCCCTCATAAATAAATCATCTCACATTAGAAATGAAGGCATCTTTTAGAGATTTCTCTAGAAACCTATAATTCTTCACGCATTTTGCTGGTGGCAGCAACAAAGCATTCCCTGTGATTAAAGGTGTTGGCAGTGGCAGCTGTCATTTCACAGCAACAAGGCAAGAGGAACGGAATATTTAAAGCAACAACTTTTCTGAAAATAACTAGAGAAACAATAGAAATAAAAAGGAGAAACTTTCCAGAACGAATGTTAGTTCACCAGATATATCCCAGGGTCAGTCCTTTAAGGATAGTAAAGGTGAAATCGTATGGAATTGATTGTAATATCAATAGATGACCACGATGAAAGGTGGGAAGGATTAAAAGAGAAAGCATGAAAACAGGCCCTTTGGCCCAACTTGTCTAATCCGACAGACAGCCTCTTAGGATTGAAGAGGCAAGGGACTGTAGACAAACAAAAAGCACAAAATACTGGAGTAACTCAGTAGGTCAGGTACAATCGCACATCGCTGAAGTAATATGCTGTCTTTTTATTGTTACTTTCAAAGTGGACAACTTAATGTTGAACCACTGCCTCACCCAATCTGTCTTTGTCGCCTTGAAGCCAGGCCTGTCCAGGATGCTAGATTTCCTTTTCTGATGGACAATGGTGAACCAGATGAGTTTTTAATGCTCTCACTATTACGAAGACTTGCTTTATTAAAATTCTTAATCTATTTGATTACTTGAATTTAATCCCTCGGTTTCCATGGAGGGATTTGAACTCAAGTTTCTGGATCGGAGCAGATTTCTAGTGCCTTAAACCCCTGTCCCACGGTACGAGTTCATTAACCATATAAACATATAACAATTACAGCACGGAAACAGGCCATCTCGGCCCTACAAGTCCGTGCCGAACAACCTTTTTTCCCTTAGTCCCACCTGCCTGCACTCATACCATAACCCTCCATTCCCTTCTCATCCATATGCCTATCCAATTTATTTTTAAATGATACCAATGAACCTGCCTCCACCACTTCCACTGGAAGCTCATTCCACACCGCTACCACTCTCTGAGTAAAGAAGTTCCCCCTCATGTTACCCCTAAACTTCTGTCCCTTAATTCTGAAGTCATGTCCTCTTGTTTGAATCTTCCCTATTCTCAAAGGGAAAAGCTGATCCACATCAACTCTGTCTATCCCTCTCATTATTTTAAAGACCTCTATCGACTTGATCTGGGCTCCAGAGAATAAAGACTTAACGTATTCAACCTATCTCTGTAACTTAGTTGTTGAAACCCAGGCAACATTCATTCCAAGAGCTCTCCCGAGTTTGCCCTGATTCGAACTCAGAGATTTACGGTAACGGCCACTCGTCGGTACTCGGGGCTCTCGTGGACATTTTCCAACATGTTGAAAAATCTTCACGAGTCTTCCCGTGCTTACCTGCCGTTAGCGTTACGAGCCGCTAAGAGACGTCCCCGGGAGAGCTGTTGGAATGAACTCGTACCGTGGGAATGGGCTTTTAGGTGTGCAAATTAATCCTATTGGGGATCTCCTACCTCACTCATGGTAAAGTCCGTGTGGTCCATATTATCCTCATTAGTCACCTCTGAACCAAGAAATCTGGAGTGAAATTAATTCAACCTCAATCACGAGACACCAACTCGGAAAAAGAAGGAAGGCTTTCTTCAACAGCACATCCATTGGTGATCTCTGCTCAGGACCACAATAATAACACATTTTTATATGGTTCAATGGCTATTTATTACCCCATGTGCAGACATACAGTGAAATAATTTAATTTGCATACAGTTCAGTGTAGTATAGTCATACCTAATAACATTGGTACAAAGTGCGTTAATGTAGTCTACAGAGACCTCCGCATGCCAGGTTTTGGCACAATTTTCAAAGTCCAGTCCAGACCATGCGCTTGGTCATCTGGAACGGTGCCAGATCCAGGCAAGTCCCAGGCTGCTGCAGGGCCTCCAGCCATCACCTCCGCCCAGATCTTCCAGTGGACCTCATTCCCCCCTGGCATGGCCAGCTTCAGCCTTTGTGCCCCTGGGGTGCCTTCCGCACCCGACGTTGAGGGAGTGGAAGGTAAGACCCCGGTTGACACTATTACTGGCCCTTGCTCTCGTATCAGTCATCGCCCACTCCCTCCATCCCCCTCTCTAGATCTCCAGTCCTCAGGAGATGAGCAATAGCTGGCTCAGCCACTTCCTTCTGTCCGTGCAGCCTACCAGTCCTTCCTTATATTTAGGAGCTACAGGCAAATTGCTTGTTTACCAAAGGCATGTATTTGTAACCGAATATAGACACAAAAAGCTGGAGTAACTCCCCGGGTCAGACAACATCTCTGAAGAAGGGTCTCCTGTTCCTTTTCTCCAGAAATGCTGTCTGACCCGCTGAGTTACTCCAGCTTTTTGTGTCAACCTTCAGTTTAAACCAGCATCTGCAGTTCCTTCCTACAAATGTATTTGTAAAGTGGGAATTGTCTGAACCTGTTGCCCCGATAGCATTTAGTTCTTATTGCTTCAAAGCCACAAATGAGAATGCAGAATGAAATCATACTGAACATTGGAGGGAAATTCCCAGGCCCATTTCTTTCTGATTTATTGTTCGTTGTTTAAACCTGTAACATTTCCTTGGACATTTGTACAACCACCTGCTATTTCCATTCTACATCAATCAGGAAACGCTATCTATAAATGACAAATTCATTTACATGAGGAATTCATCAGAGAGCTTTCAGTTATACTTATGAATTATTTCATTTAAATCATTTCTTATTAAACTTCTGGAAAGGGCAATCAAGATCAGTGCCAAACTAATTTGTTTCTTTGGATTTAGTCTGCAGTGTCTATAGAGCAAAAATACTTTTAGTAGGGAGATAATTAGTTATTCTGTACATACTGGCAGAATATGTTGGCACTAATTATTTAACTATGGAAGTTAGGAGTAACTAGTAAGAGAAAGCCCAAAATGTTTGTGTATCTGGAATTTTGAGTTTGGAGATTGCTAGATCAATGGATTGTGTTGTGCACTAGGCCATGCCTTTAATCTAAGACTAGGCCTTTGCCAGTTTGCAATTAAATTTTAAGTGATAGGAGCAGAATTAGGCCATTCAGCCCATCAAGTCTACTCCGCCATTCAATCATGGCTGGTCTATCTCTCCCTCCCAGTAGGCCATTTGGCCCTTCGAGCCAGCACCACCATTCAATGTGATCACAGCTGATCATCCCCGATCAGTGCCCCGTTCCTGCCTTCTCCCCATATCCCCCGACTCCGCTATTTTTAAGAGCCCTATCTAGTTTTATGATTCAAATAGCCTCAGTACATGAACATATTTAAGTGGTTTTGTTGTTTTATAGATGTCATTCAAATCTCCCAATTGCAAAAATGTATGTTTGAGTCAAAAGACATCAAGATGAATATCAGGTTAAATGAAACTATTACATTTTGTATTAAGTTAACAGATCTCTCTTCAACCATTTCCATTGCTTCCTGTCTCACTCATATTTTACAGTGTAGGCTATACAAGTTGTTTTACATTGATGGCCTTAGCTATACATATCAATGTTTTTCTCCCATGAAGACATCTATACCCTAAGGCCAATGTAAGCGAAGGCCTCATTAGGCACGACTTCCATTTCCTGAAGTATACTCACATCATCGCCAGCAGCAGGAGAGCTTTATACCTCTAGGTTTCCAATCCAATTCACAGCTATGGCAACTAAATATCGTCGATCTGATGAGAAAAAAATTGATTCAAAGCAGCCTTTCAAAGGTCCCTTGGCGGTTCTGCTGGATCTGCCCTTTGGCATTCTCTAATATGCTATCATGTTATTACTCTGTCATGCATACTTGTGTAACTAGTATATTAACGGAGCAAGTTTTTGTTGCGCATGCTTTCAAATATGGCATTTTACGTCTTAATGAAAAGCCGTCCTTCTCCCGAGTGTTCTATCATCTCTGCCTCTGGGTCTACGCTTTTGCTATTAAAACTTCATCTGGGATGTTTTTATGTCTACGGGTTTCCTCACCAAATGCCCATCCCTTGTCCTCTACAAACAAGCCAAGGTCTAGTTGCCATATTGCGTCCAGTCCCGTTCATCCTTGGTTGCAATGCTGGTTGGGGGCTAATGCCACAATTGTAAACATTCCATCCTGGGGTTCAATTCTGCATGGGTTTTACACTTCTGCCTGGCAAACTTTCATTCTCTTTGAGTCCACCAACCATTACCCCTCAACCGCTGCACTCACTCCACCTCTATCATCCACACTCCTCTCCCTCTCTCTGCTGCCCACTCTGGGTTAATCTATGCACCCACCTCACCCTATTTTCCAACATGAGCAGCCAAACCTCCAGCCATTATGCCTGCAACTCAAATATCACTGTACCTTAATTGGTACATGTGGCAATAAATTCAGACTTGGTGTCCCTTCTGCAAATATCTTCACCTTCCCACTGTGTATGGCTTTTTGATTATGATACAAAATACCATATTTCAAATCCTGCACAACCAAAAACTTACCCTCAGCTAATAATCTCAATTCAACAATTCATTCATTTGCAATTAAGTGTGCATCCTCCAAACAAGGTTTAAAATTAATATCATTAAATGCGCATTAAATCTAATCCCAGTTCTCTCACTCGAAAATGTTATTCATTAACATTCTGTGCTGTTGGGTATTTTGCCTTTGGTTTTTCTGGATGTTACTGAGGTCCAGGTTATTCTCTTAAAAGTGGGTAGTATTGAAATTTTAGTATTCTGATCTTCGGCAAATGTATTGCCAGATTTGGAGCTCTGTGGCGATAGCGTTCTTTTGTCTGTTATGTTACG
Source organism: Leucoraja erinaceus (assembly GCF_028641065.1). Taxonomy (NCBI): domain Eukaryota; kingdom Metazoa; phylum Chordata; class Chondrichthyes; order Rajiformes; family Rajidae; genus Leucoraja; species Leucoraja erinaceus. Next base: position 54,285,349 of record NC_073390.1, read on the forward strand.
AACCTGTATCAGCATGGTTGTACACACGTGGCTGCTTGTGCTTTGAATTGCAGCAATTCTTCGGCAGATATATTTTCCCTTCCAGTGCCTTTGGTGCCAAGAGCTGTTTTATTAGCAGAAACTAACTTCAATTGGCATGGGAGTCCATGTGGCTGTGATGGATCTAGAGGGGGAAGGAAAATTCAGTCGAGGCACCAAAAGCAGATGTGCTTGCCTCTCGGGCATCTAGATTCCTCTTGGCCTCATTCCAAGACATGAGCCTCAATCCCCGATGCACTTTATCAGGGGGTGCCCAAGGAGACCTTTTTTTCCAGTTTATATTCTGTGGAGGAGACCATCTTGAAGTTACATCATGTCATCTACTTCAACCAACAAGTGAGATCTAGCACAGGGACCTTCCCACATAGATGCAAAAGTTAACCACGTCATTAGGTATTCAAGTCATTCTATTGTTACAAGCAAACTTAACTAATCAGTTCACCAAACAGATTTATGAGTATACTCCCAGAACTCGAGGACCTGAACTATAGAGAGAGGTTGGGCAGGCTAGGATATTATTCCTTGGAGAGTAGGAGGCTGAGTAGGAGTGGGAAGGAACTGGTTTAAACCAAATGTGTTTATCAGGAGGCTAAGTGGTGACCTTATAGAGTATATATAGGCTAAAGGGAATAGCTAGTACTCTGTAAATGCCATAATAAACAAAATAACAGTTCGGTGTATATATATATCATGAGAGGAATAGATCGGGTAGATATACAGAGTCTCTTGCTCAAAGTAGGGGAATTGAGAACGAGAGAACATAGGTTTAAGGTGAGAGGTGAAAGATTTAATAGGAACCTGAGGGGTAACTTTTTCACACAAATGGCGACGGGTGTATGGAACAAGCGTCCAGAGGAGGTAGTTGAACCAGGTACTATTGCAACGTTTAAGAAACATTCGGGCAGGTACTTGGATAGGACAGGTTTAGAGGGATATGGCCCAAATGCAGGCAGGTGGGACTAGTGTAGATGGGACATGTTGGTCGGTGTGGACAAGTTGGGTCGAAGGAGGTTTTTTCCACACTATAGGACTAAATGCTGACATAACTCAGCGGGTGAGGCAGCATCTCTAGAGAGAAGGAATGGGTAACGTTTGGGGTCGAGACCAAAGACAAAACAATGCCCCCAATTTTATGTAGGTCAGAGCTTATTTGGAGTTTGTAGTTTTTAATAGCCTGTTGTACACCCAGCTCCACCAGACTTCTATGGAATGCACATCTGATATAATCAAACAGAGAGTCTTGCTTTCAAATCAACCAAGGTAACGCCTTTACAAGATTTTCAGAGATCTGTAGTAGGATTACGTAACATGTACAGATGTACAGCAGGGAACCATCCCGCAGTGATGCCAAGGTGGGCAGATGCCTTAAGAAATGAAGGGTGAAGTCAACCGGTTCCCCATTAATAATCAACTTGTTTGATGCTACAGTAGTCATGGTATTTAAATTACTGAATCATAAATGGTAAATCTGATGATGTGTAATGCAACCTCTAATTGGATTGGTTGCATAAATAATTCCCAAACCCCAGCTGAAAGAGGCTCGTACAAGAGGTCAGACAGACCAGGCTCATTAGAAGAAATGTTTCCTCCCACTGTTATTCATGAGACCAGCTCAACCTTCACCTTTATTTCAATCATTCAAAAACCCACACCAAATCATATTTAATCTTTCAAGTCAGTATTTTGTATCATTTAATATTTGATGGACTACCTTTCTCCAGTAATAGAAATCTGATTTTTAAAAAAACAAGAAGATATGTGTAAGGCCAAATCTTACACAAGTGCCATAGATGTCCTTTGTGGTGCATTTTCAAAGAGATTCTCTGTGCCCATGTCAGATATTCTAGATGCCGCTTATTTTATTCATATCATGTCAACACTTGACAATTCGAATGGGAAAAATATATTTTGACAACAAGATGTAATGCATACACAGCAAGTTGCAGGCAGTGAATCACATTCCTGATGCCCTGGAAGATGGGGATTGTGTTCTCCAACCATGAATTGTGGCCTCGGAGGTGTCAAAGCTCTCACAGAGCACAACCTCCTGCAGGAAATGGTCCATGTATCCATGTATCGGCCCAGAACATGTTGCACCATGGTGCAAATACCAAAGCCTACACTTAATTAAAATTGTTTCCACCGTGGAATGTGTATCAAGATGCTCCCTGTTATCCTTATAGTTCTGCTGAAGTTCCAAGATAGAGTTTGGACGGGTTCTTAAAGGACACTTGCACAGGTACATGGATAGGGAAAGTTTAGAAGGATTTGGACTAAATACGAGCATGTGGGATTAATGTACTGTTGGTGGGGCACAAAATGCTGGAGTAACTCAGCCGGACAGGCAGCATCTCTGGCGATAAGAAATGGGTGATGTTTTGGGTCGAGACACTTCTAGAGTAATATAGAAATGTAGAAAATAGGTGCAGGAGGAGGCCGTTCGGCCCTTCGAGCCAGCTCCACCATTCATTGTGATCATGGCTGATCATCCCCTATCAATAACCCGTGCCTGCCTTCTCCCCATATCCCTTGACTCCACTAGCCCCTAGAGCTCTATCTAACTCTCTCTTAAATCCATCCAGTGATTTGGCCTCCACTGCCCTCTGTGGCAGGGAATTCCACAAATTCAAAACTCTCTGGGTGGAAACGTTTTTTCCATTCTTAAATGACCTCCCCTTTATTCTAAGACTGTGGCCCCTGGTTCTGGACTCGCCCAACATTGGGAACATTTTTCCTGCATCTACCTTGTCCAGTCCTTTTATAATTTTATATGTTTCTATAAGATATCCCCTCATCCTTCTAAACTCCAGTGAATACAAGCCTAGACTTTTCAATATTTCCTCGAATGACAGTCCCGCCATCCCAGGGATCAATCTCGTGAACCTACGCTGCACTGCCTCAATCGCAAGGATGTCCTTCCTCAAATTAGGAGACCATAGCTGTACACAATACTCCAGATGTGGGCTTTCTAGAGCCTTATACAACTGCAGAAGAACCTCTCTACTTCTATACTGAAATCCTCTTGTTATGAATGTTCATATGGCCATCCAGCCTGGGAGAGTCTAGGACCAGAGGGCACAGCCTCAGAATAAAAGGACGTATATTTACAATGGAAATTACCTTCAGAAGGAATTCCTTTAGCTGACGAATATGTGGAATTCATTGCCGCAGAGGCCGTTATTGGGTATTCTTAAAGCGGAGATTGATAGGTTCTCGATTAGTAAGGGCATTAAAGATTACAGGGAGAAGGCAGGAGAATGGGGTTGGGAGGAAAAATACATCAGCCATGATAGAATGGTGGAGCAGATGATGGGCTGAATGGCCTATTTCTGCTCCAAAATGCCTCATGATCTTATGGTTAAACATGTCAAAAATGTTAGATACAGAAAACCACATTAGGTATTAAAGGATCTTTTGTTTTCTGATTAGCAGAATTATTTTGGCATAAACTAGTTTAGCTATTGTGATAAAATATACACCAAGAGTATTCTAGTAAAGTGTGATTTTTTTAAATGATAGTAAGGGCATATTTGTAATTCAAAATGTAATCTTATTAATTGAGAATAATCAGTAGGTATGTTACAAAACCTACCTGAATCGTGGCTGAGTATCTGCCCCTACCCCGTGTGCGCGATTTTGGCGCTGTTTAGAGGGAGCGGGTTTAAAACGCGATTTTTACTAGGCTGGTGCAATCGAAAATGTTCAGCCTAGTAAATCATTAACGAAAAATCGCTGAAAGACCCCGTCGCAAAAGGTATTATTAGTTTTTATGGCCTTGTATAATAGTTATAGTAGTTTAAAAACCACTCTCTAAACCCACAACCTCTCGCAGCCCCAGGGTTTTATAAAGCAAACAATTAAAGGTATGTACCTTATTTTTACATTAAAAGGGGCTTCTTAAGAACCCTGTATATAAAGTTTTCTATAGCGAGTAGTTCATTTTGGGCTCTTTATATCCGCAGTATTTTTCTGGGCATTTGAGGGCACAAATCCACTGCAATGTGAACGTTCTAAACCAGCGCGTTCACAGGAACCCACTAGAAAGCCGATTTAAATGGACTTTAATTTACAGCAATTGAACACTAAATTCCTTCCATTTGGCCTATAAATTAATGTAAATGAGATTTTAAAATCATGTTTTATTGTGAATTATTTATGAATATTATTTGGACACTTGGGCTATTTAAAAACGTTAATCATTTATTAAGAAATGGATAGATGTTTAGATCTAGTAATTGAAGTTTGAAATTTGCTACACTTGGGTAACTAACTAATTATATGTTTTAATTTCAGGTCATCCAAGTTAGATTATTTTATGTTTGTTTCAGAATGGTTCAATCTACGATAACTGAAAATTTCATTCAGTTCTCTTAATTTTTAAGAAGGTTATGGGCTTTTGACTGTCCACGATCACAGCTTTTTTGTTATGTTCATAGAAAATCAATAGGGAACAAGATGCTAATTTCTGAGTATGAAAATGGCCATAACTTTTTAAATACTTGAGATATGAAAGTGAATTAGGTGTCAAATTAAACTTATTTTTATGCTTTATCTGATGGGATAAATTGCAGAATTGATTTTTTAAATCTCAAAATGTTGTAACATTGCTATATTCATATCAGAGACAGCACTGTCACACTAACCTTTCACATGATCAGACTTCGCCTGAGCTACACTGTTCACCTGATTTGTCTTTGTTGATTTAATGCTATTCATTTGTTTGAGCAAAAAAAAAAGTTCTGGACTAACTCAGCGGGTCAGGCAGTATCTGTGGAGAACATGGATAAGTAACATTTTGGGAAGGATCCCGACTCAAAGCGTCAGCTACCATGTTCATCAGAGAATCTGCCACTAGGGACCCACTGGATTACTCCAGCACTGTGTGGCTCCTTTTGTTAACCAGCATCTGCAGTTCCTTGTATCTAGGGACAATTTACAATTTTACTGAAGATAAGTAACCTACAAGCCAGTATGTCATGGGGGTGTGGGGGGAAATGGATCACCTGAAGAAAATCCACATGGTCAGAGGGAGAAGCGACAAACTCTGTGCAGACAGTACCCATAGTCAGGATCGAACCTGGGTCTCCGGGGCTGCAAGGCAGCAACTCTACCCTTTCACCATTCTGCTGCCATTTTATTTGATAGTTTGCGGGTTTTTTTAACCTTTTTTTTAATCCATATTTTGCCGTTGATTTTTGGGGGGAATAATAGTCATTTCAATCTTACTTGAATATGCAGATCATTGATAGGCAGCAAAGCTGTGCTGGGATCTTGCTGACTGCCAGTAGCTTACAGGGGAGTTTAATGTACAGAGCTCCTTCTAACCCACAAAGAGACGCTTCACTAAGAACCCTCGGACTGCTATGACCGTGCGGCTCAGCTGCTAAGCCATCTAGCTGTGGAATTATCTGGCGGAAGTACGTTTGGGAATTGGGACTTGCATGAGGGCTGTGGACCCCTTTCAAGAAAATCCAGGGCATGTTATTTGTTATATGGATTGCACAGCTGATATACTCAAACAGTGAGCCTTGCATTCAAATCGATCAAGGGAATTGAAGTTCTAATGCCTTACTTCTAAAACAAGATATTCAGAGATCTGTAGTAGGATTATGTACAGATGTACAGCAGGGAACCATCCCGCAGTGATGCCAAGGTGGGCAGAAGTCTTGGTAAATTAAGGGTGGTCAACCTCATTTCCCTATTAATAATCTACTGGTTTCACTCAGCCAAACACGCAGTCATGGTATTGAACTTACAGAATCATAATGGTTAATCTGCTGATGTGTAATGCAACGTATAATTGGATTGGCCGCATAAATAATTCTCAAACCCCAGCTGAAAGAGTCTCACATAAGAGGTCAGACAGACCAGGCTAATTAGAAGAAATGTTTCCTCCCACTGTTATCCTTCACCTTTTTCTTTTTTGGACCACTGTTATACGTTTGCAAATTTCAATCCTTAAGCAACTTGTATCTGTGATTCATGTCATCTTTCCTGCAATGAAGATACATGTCTAGAAATTTAAGGATGTTGTGCATCAGGGCCCAGGGTTTGTGCTGCATGTATTAAATGATTGCAAACGTCTCCCTACGTAAAACACATGCACTAAAATAGGATGAGGATACAACAGTGAATTGATTCATTGTGCAATCTTGCCACATTGAATCATGCATTTCTTACACAGAAACCGTATGGATCATGAGCAGAAATGCAGCACTAACAGCTGGAAGCATTGTGTGTGTGTGTGATAAAAAAGATGACATCATCAACTACTTTGTAAGCGCATTCATGTAAACATTAATAAATGAGAAAATAAGGTTCAGTATATAAAGCAATAATAGTGCAAAATGCTAAAACCACTGCCCCCGAGTCATGATACAATCTTGGTTATTTTATCTAAGTATTCAACTCCTTGTTTTAAAAACTGTTCCACTATAAGAATATGACATTTTTTACATAAACCACTTTTCACAAACAATTAATATCTTCAAAATCTATAAAGCAGTCTGAAGTAAACGTAAGTCTGAAGAAGGGTTTCGGCCCGAAACATTGCCTATCTCCTTCGCTCCATACATGCTGCTGCACCCGCTGAGTTTCTCCAGCATTTTTGTCTACCTTTTGAAGTAAATGAAGAGTTATTTGGAGTAACCTTCTGCTAATGAAATGAACACGTTTTTGAAGTTTTCTAAAGACATATCAACATGTAGTTATAGTCTGTATCAATATATTCTCCACGCACAGAGATGAGTATACGAGGGCTCTGGTATTGTGTCTCTGTGGTCAGGTTCAGGCAAGGTGAAGAGGATAATGATGTTCTCTGCTGAAGAGTTATTCGGCTCAGTTAGTGTGTAGCATTTCTAATGAACTCCAATCCTGTTGGTTCACAACCACACTTATACAATGATTTTACTATCAGTGTGAGTGAGGGGAAGCACCCAATACATGAACATTACAATGGAAAATGAATGTCCAGAATTTTGTTGGAACTTTACCATCATTTATTTGTTGGATGCCTGATAGAGTGAAAGCAGCTCCTGGAAAATTGGCTGTTGGTGCCACCATGACCTATAAATTCAGTCCCTTTGATACTAAATAAGTGGTAATCTTAAATTAGTTCACAAATTGCAAAATAAACAGACCCAAGGTAAACAGTCAGGTGCAGTGACCAAATCTAAAGGAAGATTGATCACAGGCCAATTGGTTGGGTTTAGGGAGGGGATTATCACCAATATCAGAGATTGCTTTATGATTTTATCCAAACTGCAATTATTAAAGGGATCTCTATTTTATGGTCAAAATGCTTTTCATTTTTTAAAAAAGTGTTTTATTATGGCACCCCTTGTGGACACAATCTAAAGATTTTTGCAATTGCACCTCGTGTTTTAAATTTGCTACTTTCTGAAATTTGATGCCATTGTGGCGGCTCCTAAGGGTCGTGCCATTATACTGCCGAACCCCTCGGCACAGGAGTGGTGCAGTCCGGAGGTAGCCCTCAGCCGGAGGGTTTAAAAGGCAGGGTTTGGATGCCATCTTCCTCTGGTTTCGTCTTCCCTTCAACCGGGAGGAATAAAATAAAGGTGCTTCTCAAACACTGAACTTCGTGCCTCCTTTTGAGACCCACGCACCGCACCATTGTGTTTAAATCTCAATATTCAAGTTATCCTGGATATGGGCCTTAATACCAGTGTATTGTTGTAAAAATGCACATAGCTTCATGGCTTTATATAGGAGAAAGAATGATGCGAATATTTGCTTTGTTCCAACTGACCAGGGAAACTTAAGCATTGCAGGGTCAACAAACAATTCTTGAATTAAATATTTTCATGAATGCAAATGTTTACATAGAAACATAGAAACATAGACAATAGGTGCAGGAGTAGGCCATTCGGCCCTTCGAGCCTGCACCACCATTCAATATGATCATGGCTGATCATCCAACTCAGTATCCTGTACCTGCTTTCTCTCCATACCCCCTGATCCCTTTAGCCACAAGGGCCACATCTAACTCCCTCTTACCCAATGAACTGGCCTCAACTACCTTTGTGGCAGAGAATTCCACAGATTCACCACTCTCTGTGTGAAAAATGTTTTTCTCATCTCAGTCTCATCTCAAGATGATAAAGCAGAAGTAGGAATTTTACTCGGGAAAGAGACAGAGACTAAGACGTTTGCCTCCATCACAGTGAGGAGGTGCTTGGGTGAACTCACTGTGGTGGATGTTGATTTGTGTTTATTGTATGTTTTGTTATTTATTAATACTGTGTATGACTGCAGGCAACAACATTTCGTTCAGACCAAAAGGTCCGAATGACAATAAAGGAATCAAATCAAATCAAATCAAATCTTATAAAATAAAAACAGACAACCAATGACTTAGGCATTATGGGAACATGCCTAAAATAAAACAAGGTCATAATGTAATAGAAACATAGAAACATAGAAATTAGGTGCAGGAGTAGAGGCCATTCGGCCCTTCGAGCCTGCACCGCCATTCAATATGATTATGGCTGATCATCCAACTCAGTATCCCGTACCTGCCTTCTCTCCATACCCCCTGATCCCCTTAGCTACAAGGGCCACATCTAACTCCCTCTTAAATATAGCCAATGAACTGGCCTCAACTACCTTCTGTGGCAGAGAGTTCCAGAGATTCACCACTCTCTGTGTGAAAAAATGAACGTACACACCTTACACGTGACAAACTTCACGAGCAAACATAAGGGAATAATCCATAAGTTGTTATCTGTATTGTTACAAATAGATGCTCATCCATTTGCATTTGTTAGGTGAAACAGACACCCATTGATTTGCATTATTTCTCCCCTGAAACAAGCCCAAGGCCAATTTATGAAAAAACTTCAGACCAGAGTTGCAGCATAAAATAAATTGTGAAAGCAGATTTTCATATTGTGAGACAGAATGTAAACGGCAAACATTACTTTGACGCCACGCCCCAAAGTTATGCATCTTCAATCGAAGGACATCTGATATATTTTCTCTAATACTAACAGTTCCTCTCCAACTAGAGATTCAGAGGTAACAATATGACACTCCCTGGCAGCAGAACAAAACTACCCATCAATTCACTGAAGCTGCATGTCTTCTAAGATCTTTCAAGATTCGTTAATTTCCACTGCAGATGTAAAACGTTGGCAGTTCTCACTTAATTTAGCTCTGAAAGTAAATTATAGCAGTATGTTAGTTTAGTCTAAAGAAGGGTTATGATCCGATACATTACTCATCCTTTTTCTCCAGAGATGTTGCCTGACCCGCTGAGTTACTCCAGCACTCTGCGCCTATAGTTTAGTTTAGTTTATTGTCACGAGGTACAGTGAAAAGCATTTTTTTTTTTACTGCCCCTATTTCAAAGACGCACCTACTGAGGATGTCTTGGGGATTTTTGATAGAATTTATAAATTTTTAAACACTCGAAATCTTGAAATTGTCTGAACAGATATTGAAGATATCATAAAGGAATGTGAAGATACGGAGGGGAAAAAAGAAGATTAGCCGTGCACCCATTGAATAGTAGAGTGGGTTAGACAGGTTGAATGACCTGCTCTTGTCTCTAGTGTTGCTGATTAATCTAGACAGAAGAAAAAGTTGTGCCAAATAAATCTAAGTGACCATGGCTGATGCAATTTGATGTAACACATGTAGAACATCTGAGAAAGTTTACTATCTGACCTGTCGATCTCTCGAGCATTGGAGGTTGAGGGAAGACCTGATAAAATATGATGAGAGGCATAGATAGGGTAGACAGTCAGAACCTTTTTCTCAGGGTGGAAGTGTCAAAGACTAGAGGGCAGAGCTTTGAGGTGAGAGAGGCAAATTTAAAGGAGATGTTCGGGGCAAGTTGTTTTACACAGAGAATGACGGAATGTGCCTGGAATGTCCAGCCCGAGGTGATAGTGTAGGAAAATATTATAGTGGCGTTTCAGAGATTGTCACATTGATACACAGGGTATGGGGGGGATATGGATCATATGCAGGCAGAGGAGATTAATTCAATGTGATCATGCGATCAGGCATGATCATATTGAATGGCGGTGCTGGCCTGAAGGGCCAAATGGCCTCCTCCTGCACCTACTGTCCATTGTCTATTGTGTATTGTCTATGAGTCTATGTACTGTTCTATGGTCTTTATTACGCGAGCTCAGAATAAAACAGTTTTATCAGTACATTTGAGTTATCTCATCATTAAATGTACTCAGTCCAATGTATAGTAGAAAGCAACATAGCCCCAGTCTCTATTAATGACATAACTAAAGGGAATAAATTGTGAATAAATTGTGTAGCTCGTGGACAGGTCACCTTTGTACTGCACCCGGCTACTGGTTGCTAAGAGATGAGAGAGAAATTCCAAGTCGGGAAGCGGAGTGGAAAAGAGCCCCGGACTGAGTCTTGCCTCATACAGTAAGTCTGCAGCCTGGAATAGTGAGATTGCTGAGATAATCTCACAGAAGACTCACAGTTAAAAAAATGGTTACAATTGGAAAGGAAAATCCGGAATGTTATTTGAATTGTGAGAATGAAACAAAGGAACACGAGAAAGTAAAATTAATAAAAAGGATTAATATCAATTTATTTTTTTTGTTCGAACACGGCCCATCCAAAGCCATTAATGAACGGTGAACAGAAACAAGAAGTTGGGTTTCTTTAAGAAACAATTGGATTCATTCAAAGCAGGAATGGATGGATTAAAGTGCATCCTTTTAATATTACTCATTATTATCTTAAGACATCCTGAAAATGGCTTCATCTCTGCCTGTTGATCTGTTCTGGTCCTAATCATGGGTTTGTTCTTCTCTGAAAAAGGCATAGCATTACTAAAGGACAGGCTGCTGTGCTGAACTATTATTTTTTTGTCAGCTACCAGCAAAAACGTAAAACGATTTCAACTCCTTCCTGACAGAAGTTGTCTCTGTATTCCACTGATCAATATTATACACCCTTGCCGAATGCCATCCATCAGACGTCAGTTTTTCTAACACTTTATTTTAAGCCGCAAGTGATAATTGTACTTCAGTGGTAAATCTGGCTGCACAGACTGTCATGTGCTGGTGACTCATTAACTGTAGGTTAGTGGTTGTCAGGTTGCTAAGGATTTGTGAGGGATGCTATCCAATGTGACAGATTTAGCAAAGGCATCAGAATGATCTTTAAAAGGAAATTGTCAATTCTAGGCATATTTTCACCGCAGTTATCATGCTAACAAATATTGAATTAGGAAGTACATTTTTTTCAAATGCCAATCAAGTGTTTAACCAATTCTAAAATTTGGTAGTGACACTGACATCATGTAAAATCCCCCTCCCCCTATTTTAGCATTCCACATTTAACCTCTATTTTGCTAATATCAAGGTAGAATTCCTTTGCCAAGATAAATCCGGAATATAATTTCAAAAGTAGTAACGACAGCAATCAAATGCACGTCCATTTAAATAATGTAGATTATTCTAAATATTGGCCCGCATCAGACCTTGTAGATTTAACCCTAAAACCCTTTATTTGTGGCTGGTGAAAATATTCACGGTCAGATTCATATTGTTGTCAATTCAAAGTGTTTCATGCCGTGCCAGTAAACATTTGTCTGATTTTACAACATCAATGTTTCAATGGTGCTTTATTGTGACAAGTGCAAATGCACAATGAAATTATTTTTTTACAAATACTCCAGTGGAGAATTGTTATATGTAGGCATGATCCCGCCCCCCCTCCCCCCCCCGCTTAGCAAAGTGTACAGAAACAGAAACAGAAACCGCATGCAAGAGGTGCCACGTTCTGGCGCCATTTTCAAAGTCCAGTCCACGCTCTAGTTGTTATGAGGGTTGCCCGATCCAGCCAAGCCCTAGACTGCTGCCGGCCTCCAGTCATCATCTTCCTTGGATGTGTGGATCAACCTGCGAACCGATGTCCCCTCCTTGCCCGTTCACCTTTGTGCCCCGGGGAACCTCCACGCTGACTTGGAAGGCGGGATAGACCAGACCCCCGGTTCCCTCTCCTACTGGCCTTGCCCCTTGCCCATCGCATGTATCACCATCACCGGCACCTCACTCCCATTCTCACGGCCAGACTTCACGTCCGTTCTGTTGTTTGCTTCATGTTCATATCTGTTCAGATTCAGATTCAGATTCAATTTTAATTGTCATTGTCAGTGTACAGTACAGAGACAACGAAATGCATTGTTCAGTTGCAGAGGTTGCTTGTTGTGATAAATAGTGAGCTCGGGGGGTTTGTTGCCCGAGGGGGAAGGACAGGAGATCTGTAAGTGGAGGGTTTGTGACCACTGATTGGGAGTGTGGATCAGTGCGTAGTGCTTGCATTAATGACATGCAAGTTGCGACTCTAACGGCTGGGTCCACAGCTGCTCCAATGTCGGTGTGAGCAAAGCTGTATCGTCACCCCAAGTTTGACACCATCCATCCTGCGACACTATACCTCGCCTTCAACGAGCTTTCCACCTCCGTCGAGCTGCTCTACAATATTAATCAGACTATCCAATCTCTGCCACCCACACTCCACGACCTCCATCATCGATTTATAGGACACAGATGCCTCTTGCATGCAAGTGGTGCAGCGTTAGAGTTGCAGCTTCATAGCACCAGACACATGGGTTCAATACTGACTATGGGTGCTGCCTGTACGGAGTTTGTACGTTCACCCTGTGACCACGTGGGTTTTCTCCGGGTGCTCCGGGTTCTGCCGTATTCCAAAGATGTGCAGGTTTGTAGGTTAATTGACTTCTATAAATTGGTCGATGCAGACTCGCTGTATCTCTAAACTAAATCAAACTAAGTACATTCAAAGGATGAACTCCGAGTCATTGTAAAGTCGTTCACTGAAGTACAGTACAGAATGGGCCCAGTTAAACACATGATAAACTAAACCCTTCATCCAGTCTGCCCCAACCTGATCAAATGTGGACTTTTTCCCTCATAATTTGGGCCCATCTCCCAACTAAGGCCGATTCCAATTATAATAAATCACTGTTGACATCCGTGCAAAGCCTTTGGTTATCAGAGGAAGGTCAAGAGTTTCACCCTGGCACATGAGGGCAATGATCCCGAATGCTTCTGAGATGTGGACTATCTACAGTGGTCATCTCAAAGTAGCACAAAGACCAAAACAGCACCATTGTTACAAAACCCTCCAAACCCATTAACGGGACAACCACCTATTCCAACCTTAAATCATATCTTGAGCTTAGCATTAATCAATAATCATATAGGCAATAGCACGATACAGGACCAGCAGCTTATCAATAAACATTGTGTCATCATTAATCATACTGATTGACCATATTGTCAATAACCAATCCATATTATTTTTCAATGCTCCTAATTGAATAGAATAGAATAGTTTCTTTATTGTCATTGTAACATGAACCATGTACAACGAAATTTAAAAATGTCAGCCAGTCAGTGCACCATTCAAACATTTCTAAAAGCTAACGATACATACAAGATAAAATATTAAAAGATAAACAACTAAAATAAATATCACGAAAATAGCACGCATAAACACCCAACCCTCCATCCTTCTGTCGATTTCACAGTGTACCACAGTCCCTTAGTCTGTATCGCCCCTGCGTTCCTTGGCGGCTACATTTAGTGCTTTTATAGCAGTGGGGTAAAAACTGTTTTTTAGTCTGTTCGTCCTTGTCCATGTAGATCTGTACCGTCTGCCTGACGGCAACAGTTCAAACAGGGAGTGTCCGGGGTGGGAAATGTCCTTTATGATACTCTGGGAATTTTTGATGCAGCGGGAACTGTGTAGGTCCTCCAAGGTAAGGAGAGGGCAGCCGACAATCCTCTGGGCGTTGTCAATGGCCCTCTGGAGCGCTTTCCTCTGAGCCGCTGTGCAGCTGGTGTACCACACGCATACACAGTATGTTAGTATGCTCTCAATGGAGCACCGATAAAAGGACAGCAGCAGTCTCTGAGTGATGTTATTCTTCCTGAGCACCCTCAGGAAGTGCAGTCTCTGCTGGACCTTTTTCAGCAGTGCAGTGGTGTTCACGCTCCACGTCAAGTATTGTACAAATGTTGTAACTGAATTTCTGTTTGCCTTCAATTTCCCAAGTATTAAAATGCAGGCATCTGACTAGTAGTTGGATCAAATAAGTGGACATGAAGGGATATGGTTGAGAAGAATTAGGGGAAAACACGGGAAGGTGAAATGGAAAACGAACCAATCTTTGCTAAAGGACAATAGCGTGTCGCTGATGGCTGGACTATGGTGCCATCCTCACCTTGGTGCCATTTATGTTATGTTGTGTCGTGGACTTTCTGTGTTTGTGCTTTTTTTTAATTCAATTTCAATTTTATTTTTAATATGTTTTATTATTTATTTATTATTATTATTATTATTATTATTATTTTTTTTTTTTTTAATGATTTTTTTTATGATACTGCCTGTAAAGGGAAATTCATTTCGTTGTCTCAAATTGAGACAATGACAATACATTTGAATACAATACAATACCATGATCTTTGTGATTAGTACACTGTAAATGGGTTGTGAAGGAAAGGTGCTGCAGATGCTGGTTTAAATCGAAGGTAGACACAATGCTGGAGTAACTCAGAGGGTCAGGCAGCATCTCTGGAGAGAAGGAAACGGTGACGTTTCGGGTTGAGACCCTTCTTCAGTCTGAAGAAAGGATGCGACTCGAAATGTCACCCGTTCCTTCTCTCCAGAGATGCTGCCTGACCCTCTGAGTTACTCCAGCATTGTGTCTACCTCACCAACACCCACCTGTGTTTCCACGTTAGTCACCTGAAATCTATCGAATCCCACGGAGCTGGGATCATACTTGACTCCCAGTGAGGGTTGAAGGAGGAAAAAAGAAATAAAAATGTCGCAATCTTGCCCTCAAAGCAAAGAAATGGATTCACAGTTAGTAATAGAGTTTTTAAGTGTCATTATAAGGAGCTACTTGCTACTAGGAATGTTTTTTTTTTAATTAATCTGTTTGGACAGAATGGGCAAACAGAATTAATAGGCAACGTTTCGGGCCGAAACTCTTCTTGTGGTGTAGGATTAGTCTGAAGAAGGGTTTCGGCCCGAAACATTGCCTATTTCCTTCGCTCCATAGATGCTGCCACACCCGCTGAGTTTCTCCAGCACTTTTGTCTACCTTCGACTTTCCAGCATCTGCAGTTCCTTCTTAAACAAAATTAATAATTGTGTTGGGTGGGATTCAATGAAACTTTTCAATTCTGCCTCACTTACCATTTTCAGCCTCCTCTGCTTGAGATTTGCGTATAGATTTTAACTGGAACTTAATCTGCCATTGCCAAGTTGCATCACAAATGAGTGACTCTTCTGCCACATATTATTTTAGGAACATGCCAAAACATACAAAGCTGCTTATGACACGTATGCAGCTTTGCCAGGATTTTGCATTCTGATTCAATACTTTCGCTGGGGCAGAAATAGGACTGCAGGGTGGCACAGCGGTAGAGTTGCTGCCTTACAGTGCTTGCAGCGCCAGAGACTCAGGTTCGATCCCGACTACAGGTGCTGTCTGTACATTCATGTAAAGGTCATGTATCTCTCAACTAAACTAAACTTTCGGGTTTTTCTGAAATACATTTTGCAGATCAATTAATTCATCTTTGCAAACAAAATGCTGCTTGCAATTCCCTTGACATGGTAATTAGGCCATTTTGAGGAGCAGGGCATGTCCTGGGAGGGGAGTTGTGTGGGTTGAGACTGTTTCATCACCTCTGCTGCCTGCTTGCCAAAAAAAAGGGCTTTAAAAAGCATAAATCAAATATTCAACATCAAACACTCGCCTTGGTTGCATCACCTAATACCTGCGCTGCTGCTTTGAGCATCTGGAGCGACAGTTTTCATGAGGCAACGTGTAGGTGGATGAGTTTTGTGAGTCTGCCTCTTGCGTCTGATGTTTTCTGTTGGAACCCACATGCAGTGGGAGATTTCTAAAGGTCTCGCTCTGGTGTATGATCAAGCCAACTAATTATTTTCCTCCTTGCATCTACTGAAATTTGCGTGACTTGTCCTTTAAGTTATCCCCGAGTGGGTGTAAACAAACAGGGAGCAGCTGCCGGCAGTTAATTGAAGGCCTGGCACCTCCTTTGTTGTACAGTGATGAGCGAAGAAAGTTTTGTGGCTAAATCAAGTCTTCTCTAAAACTTTGCATCGCACCATAAACCCAACTGCTTCCTGGTGACCCAAAGCTTCATTGCCACAGAAGGCTGTGAAGGCCAAGTCCATGGGTATTTTTAAGGCAGATATTAAGTTTCTTGATGAGTACGGACGGGTAACTAGGGGTTGTGGGTGAAAGCAGGAGATTGGGGTTGAGAGGGGAATGGCAGAGTCGACTTGTTAGGCTGAATTGTCAACAAAATAGAGAGAGTACAGAGGAGATTTACTAGAATGTTGCCTGGGTTTCAACAACTAAGTTACAGAGATAGGTTGAATAAGTTAGGTCTTTATTCTTTGGAGCGCAGAAGGTTAAGGGGGGACTTGATAGAGGTCTTTAAAATGATGAGAGGGATAGACAGAGTTGATGTGGACAAGCTTTTCCCTTTGAGAATAGGGAAGATTCAAACAAGAGGACATGACTTCAGAATTAAGGGGTAATATGAGGGGGAACTTCTTTACTCAGAGAGTGGTAGCGGTGTGGAATGAGCTTCCAGTGGAAGTGGTGGAGGCAGGTTCATTGGTATCATTTAAAAATAAATTCGATAGGCATATGGATGAGAAGAGAATGGAGGGTTATGGTGTGAGTGCAGGCAGGTGGGACTAAGGGGGAAAAAAAATGTGTTCGGCACGGACTTGTAGGGCCGAGATGGCCTGCTTCCGTGCTGTAATTGTTATATGGTTATATGGTTATATGGTTATATGGTTAATGGCCTTATTCTGTTCCTACAACTTATGGACTTATGAAAGCTTGCTAACTTCTGAGCCTATAGTAGACACACAGGTTGGCCCAGAGGGACCAGGTTTTCCACCATTAACGTTGGTGTGAGGTTTACTGGAAAATGGCATTTTCATTTGCACGGTGGCGCAGCGGTAGAGTTGCTGCCTTACAGCGAATGCAGCGCTGGAGACCCGGGTTCGATCCTGACTACGGGTGCTGTCTGTACGGAGTTTGTACGTTCTCCCCGTGACCTGCGTGGGTTTTCTCTGAGATCTTCGGTTTCCTCCCACGCTCCAAAGACGTACAGGTTTGTAGGTTAATTGGCTTGGAAAATGTAAAAATTGTCCCTAGTGGGTAGGGTATAGGATGGTGTTAATGTGCAGGGATCGCTGGTCGGCACAGACCAGGTGCTGTATCTCTAAACTAAACTAAAGTAAATAAGGAAATTGGTATCTACTGTAAGTACTGTATCCACTGCTAGCTTGAACATGCCCGATAATCTGCAGAAATAATGCTGTTGTTTTGCCAAATAGTTAAATGCTAGCAGATTAGAAAAGATGTATTTGCATAGGTCAAGCACCTGACCCAGGCACAACAGTGATCATTGAAGTAACACATGAGACTGCAGATGCTGGAATCTTGAGCAAAAAACAAAACGCTGGAGGAACGCATCGATCGATGAGGGCAAATGGACAGATGTAGTTTCGGGCCAGGACCCTTCTTCAGACAATCTATTCAGAATGATCGTAATTTTGGAAAATGGCTTTAAGTAGATGCATGTTTTTGTTGCCCCATGGGGAGGGGTGGAAATATTTACAGGGCCACTATACATTGGCGTATTAATAGAGTGTTTGATGTAGTTTTGGGGTGGCACAGTGGCGCAATGGTTGAACTAGTGCCTCAAAATGTCAGGTTTATTGGCCTCTGGAAATTGTCCCTAGAGTGTATGGACTGGATATGTAAGTGGGACAACATAGAACTAGTGTGAACATACCACTCGTGACAATGATCAGCGCGGAGTCAGTGAGCTAAAGGGACTGTTTCTAACTCCAAACTAAACCAATTGCATGTCCATTACATGGGAGTTGGGACCTCAGATATAGCTACATATTTTGACTCACAAATATTGACCAAATGGTAGTTGGCAATCAAATGATTTTCTTGCCACAGCAGTGGGAGTGGTCACACCAACATTCAGTACAAGTCTTGTCCTCTCCAATCGTGTTCAGGTGTTGCTGTGCATCTTAGTTACAATGCTGCACATTGTGTGTGCCTGCTAGGGTGGGGAGTCCTCTAGTGGTGTGTGTTATTATCATTGCATAGATCTCAGTATTTTTCATATTTCTGTAAGTAAAGCAACAAAAGATATTGCAGAGACATTCGGAACAGAATTAAAATCAATGTGACCATCTTCACTCCACCTGGGCCACATAGACTTTTGTTCATTTTAGGAGCAACCTGCCTCCAGTAAATAAAATAGGACGAAAGGTTATACATTACATACTATCTAAAGGAGAAAATAGTCCACCAGTTAGTCAAAATATATTAGTTAGCAACTGACTGGAATTTATCTTGCACCAAACATTCTTCATGTTATCTGTAGGAAGGAACTGCAGATGCTGGTTTACATCAAAGATAGACTCTGAAGGTCTGAAGAAGGATCTGAAGAAACATCACCCATTCCTCTCTCCAGAGATGCTGCCTGTCCCACTGAGTTACTCCAGCATCTTGTGTCTTGTCCCTTTATCATGTATAACGTGACAATAAACTAAACTCAAACTTAAATAATAACAATTTGTTGTGACACAATTTGACAGGTTGTCCACTGACCTGAAGGAGGGAAATTAAGATAGATCCAAATTTGATTCAATTTGGTTTGAGCTGTTCTAGAGAAGACAGGAAACTATGTGCCAGTGCCTGCAAGGTGTAAACATTTGCTCTTGCTATATTTAAGAGGGAGTTAGATGTGGCCCTTGTGGCTAAGGGGATCAGAGGGTATGGAGAGAAGGCAGGTACGGGATACTGAGTTGGATGATCAGCCATGATCATATTGAATGGAGGTGCAGGCTCGAAGGGCCGAATGGCCTACTCCTGCACCTAATTTCTATGTTTCTATGTTTTTATGTTTAAGACAGTTTGGAGATTTGGTTTTGAAACCAGCACAAATTTGTGTCATGTTATTAATCTGGGATTGCTAGAGACTCCATTGCTAGAGAGACGGACAGGCCAAAGAGCCTGTTTCCACGTGTGTTCTAGAGTTAAGTTTAAAGTAGGACTTCAAGGTACATTTGACATGTTGCTGTTGTTGTTGCTGCTGCTGCTGCTGCTGCTTGCAGAAGATTCTTGTTTTGCATTGTTAACGAGAGGTTTCCTGTGTTTCGCTTGTAGGTCAGCCCCAACCCAAGGTGGTGCTGCTCCTGCTGCGGGGGGACCTCCAGGGGCCCCTGGAGACGGAGGGCCACCGCCACCAGTGAACACCACCAGCAACAGGAGGCTGCAGCAAACACAGGCTCAAGTTGATGAGGTACAGTATTTACCATCCACTCCTGTAAGATTCACTATGCGTGCGGCACAGATGGGCAGCAATAGATTTACCACCACAGGTTGGTGACCTTGGGTGCTCTCTGTACGGAGTTTGTCCATCTCCCTGTGACCACGTGGGTTTTCTCAGGGTGCTCCGGTTTCTTCCCACATTCCAAAGATCTGCAGGTTTGTAGGTTAATTGGCTTCTGGTAAAATAAAATTAGCCCGAGTGTGTAGGATAGGAATAAGGTATGGGTGATTGTTGATTGGTACAAACACTGTGGGCGGAAGAGCCTGTATCCATGCTGTATAGAAACATAGAAACACAGAAATTAGGTGCAGGAGTAGGCCATTCGGCCCTTCGAGCCTGCACCGCCATTCAATACGATCATGGCTGATCATCCAACTCAGTATCCCGTACCTGCCTTCTCTCCATACCCTCTGATCCCCTTGGCCACAAGGGCCACATCTAACTCCCTCTTAAATATAGCCAATGAACTGGGTTCGACTACCTTCTGTGGCAGAGAGTTCCAGAGATTCACCACTCTCTGTGTGAAAAAAGTTCTCCTCATCTCGGTTTTAAAGGATTTCCCCCTTATCCTTAAGCTGTGACCCCTTGTCCTGGACTTCCCCAACATCGGGAATAATCTTCCTGCATCTAGCCTGTCCAACCACTAAGAATTTTGTAAGTTTCTATAAGATCCCCTCTCAATCTCCTAAATTCTAGAGAGTATAAACCAAGTCTATCCAGTCTTTCTTCATAAGACAGTCCTGACATCCCAGGAATCAGTCTGGTGAACCTTCTCTGCACTCCCTCTATGGCAATAATGTCCTTCCTCAGATTTGGAGACCAAAACTGTACGCAATACTCCAGGTGTGGTCTCACCAAGACCCTGTACAACTGCAGTAGAACCTCCCTGCTCCTATACTCAAATCCTTTTGCAATGAAAGCCAACATACCATTCGCTTTCTTTACTGCCTGCTGCACCTGCATGCCTACCTTCAATGACTGGTGTACCATGACACCCAGGTCTCGCTGCATCTCCCCCTTTCCCAATCGGCCACCATTTAGATAATAGTCTGCTTTCCGTTTTTGCCACCAAAATGGATAACCTCACATTTATACACATTATACTGCACCTGCCAAACATTTGCCCACTCACCCAGCCTATCCAAGTCACTTTGCAGTCTCCTAGCATCCTCCTCACAGCTAACACTGCCCCCCAGCTTAGTGTCATCCGCAAACTTGGAGATATTGCCTTTAATTCCCTCATCCAGATCATTAATATATATTGTAAATAGCTGGGGTCCCAGCACTGAGCCTTGCGGTACCCCACTAGTCACTGCCTGCCATTGTGAAAAGGACCCGTTTACTCCTATTCTTTGCTTCCTGTTTGCCAGCCAGTTCTCTATCCACATCAATACTGAACCCCCAATGCCGTGTGCTTTAAGTTTGTAAAAGTCTAAGGAAAAAACTCTTAAGACATTTGATTAAATTGATGCACATTTCTTGGATTTTTTTTCCTGGTAAATAAAAATGCCCTTGTCAGGTAATTGTTTTCTGAACTAGCAGCAGGAAGTTATGGAAACAGTTTGAATGGGCACATTCCCAAGACACACCTGAGATGCTGGAAAAAAATATCTAGCAGTTATATGGAAATAACATGGTACCTTGCAAAACATTTCCCACGTACATAAAGATATTATTGCTAGAGAGGCCACAGCCACTGTGTGGGAGTTCTGGAGCAGACAAAACATATTCTAGTCTGCCTGTTGTTTTACTTCAGCCTAGAAAGAGGTTACCTCATCATTTGGGGAAAAGCTTCATCAATCCCTCAACGTATTCCCAGGCTTGCCTTTATGAGTGCTGGAACAAAAATCTAAAATAGGTCTGTCCTAAAAGTTCGGAAATGAACAAATGAACGTGATTTCATCCTGAATCCGTCCGTCATAAAGATGAGAACCAGGTTTCTTATCAACCACGATTTACGTCGGGAGGAATACTGAGCCTGCAGTCTTCCTTACCTAACTTGCATTCTTCATTGGTGATTATTAACTGTTCTTCGATTTCTTTCCCAGCTGGTGAAACATAGAAACATAGAACATTGGTGCAGGAGTAGGCCATTCGGCCCTTCGATCCTGCACCGCCATTCAATATGATCATGGCTGATCATCCAACTCAGTATCCTGTACCTGCCTTCTCTCCATACCCCCTGATCCCTTTAGCCACAAGGGCCACATCTAACTCCCTCTTAAATATACCCAATGAACTGTGGCCTCAACTACCTTCTGTGGCAGAGAATTCCACAGATTCACCACTCTCTGTGTGAAAAATGTTTTTCTCATTTCGGTCCTAAAAGATTTTCCCCTCTATCCTTAAACTGTGACCCAGCGACAGACACATTTGCACTTTAGACTGTTTTATTGTTTTACTGTTCTTTTTATAAACCATGTTTCTCGGGGTATCTAAATCTCTCCATACCCCCTGATCCTTTAGCCACAAGGGCCACATCTAACTCCCTCTTAAATATAGCCAATGAACTGGCCTCTGTGGCAGAGAATTCCAGAGATTCACCACTCTGTGTGAAAAATGTTTTTCTCATCTCAGTCCTAAAAGATTTCCCCCTTTATCCTTCAAACTGCCAGGGTTTTTGAAGGATATTTCAGGCCAATAAATGTTGCTAAAAACTGTTGTGATTTATAAATATCTGAACATACTTGATTTTCAGATAATGTGATATATTCAATGGGTTACAAGCACGGAGTTACTCCAGCACTTTGTGTATATCTTCCAGTCACGGTTGCTTGTGTTCCCGTCATCAGTATTCTTCCTTCTCCATTCAGAGCATTACGATGTGTAACATCACACTGTTTCTCCCAGGTGGTGGATATCATGCGAGTAAATGTCGACAAGGTGCTTGAACGTGACCAGAAGCTGTCGGAGCTCGATGATCGTGCTGATGCCCTCCAAGCTGGGGCCTCACAATTTGAAACAAGTGCTGCTAAGCTGAAGAGGAAGTATTGGTGGAAAAACTGCAAGGTGAGCCTTTCAAACCAACATGGTATCAACCAGAGCAATGTCAGAAAGCAAAACGGATGAGCTCGACAATTGCCAGCGTTACTTAGACTATGTAGCAGGAACCCTGGCTGAGATATTTGAATCAGTGGTGAACATGGTTGAGGTTTCCAAAGGCTGGAGGGAGGCTGATGTTGTGCCTCCATTGAGGAAATGTGGTGAAGAAAAACCTGGAAAGTTAGAGCATGAGGCCAAATATTGGTGCTAGGAAAGTTCCCGGAGAAGATTAAGATGATTAAGCTGTACATGCACTTAGAAAGACTGGGGTTGATTTGGGATAGTCAGCATGGTTTTGTCTCATGGGGTGGGAGATTGTCCCTCATGAGTTATGAATTTTGTTGAGTTCTTTGAAGAAATAACCAAGAGGGTTAATGAGGGCAGGGCCATAAAGGTAGTCTATATGGATTTCAGCCATGCCGCTGATCATTTTCCATATGGTAGGCTGTCCTGAAAGGTTAGATCGCATGGGATCCAGGGAGAGCTAGCTGACGATACAGATCTGGCTCAATGGTAAACTGAAACAGGATGGTGGTGAAAGATAGATTTTCAGACTGGAGACCTCTGACTAATGTGTTCAGCACCAATTCTCAGAGATTGGTGCTGGGATCATTGTTGGTTGTCACCTATGTCAATGAGAATGTACAAGCAGGATAAGTCAGTTCACAGGTGACACTAAAATAGTTTGTATTGGAGACAATGAAGGTGATTATCAAGATTTACAGGATCTGCTGGGCAAGTGGGCCGGGGAGAGACAACTAGTTCTGAATTGAGATACGTGTAAGGTTTTGCAACTTGCAAAGTCGGTCCAGGGCTGGATGTTCACAGTGAATGGTTGGCCCCTTGCAAATGTTGCAGACCTGAGGAATCTAGGAGGAGCTCCCAGAAAGTGGCATCACAGGTAGAAAGGGTGATAACGAAAGCTACCGGCATGCTGGCCTTCTTCAGTCAGGGAATTGAATATAGAAATTGGGATATCATGTTAGAGTCGTACAAGATGATGGTGAGGATCATGTTCCGTTTCGGTCAGTTTGCTAAAGGAAAGATGCTATTAAACTGGAAAGAATGTAAAAAAGATTTATGCCAGGACTCAAGGGCCTGAGCTATAGGAAGAGGCAGAGCAGGCCAGGATTTTAGGCAAGGAGCCAAGGTGCCCGAGGGGTGAGCTTACAGAGAGGTTTACAATCATAAGGGTAACAGGTAACGTGAATTTCCCGGAGTAGGGGAATCAAGAACCAGTGGGCACAGATTTACAACGAGAGGGAAAGATTTAATAGGAACCTGAAGGGCAACCATTTCACAAAGAGAGTGATCTGTCTGTGAAACGAGTTGTCAGATATAGTTAAGGCAGATACAATAACAACATTTTAAAATACATTTGGACAGATACATGTATAGGGAAGGTATAGAGAGTTATAGGCCAGGCACAGGCATCTTGGTCGGCATGGAATAGTTGTGCCAAAGGGTATGTTTCCATGCTGTATTACTCTATGTGTGACATTGTAAATTTGTTTTAGACAGAAGAAATGTTATCCCATTGATTTCTTTCCATCTCTTCCCTCTTCTATTTTAATAAAGTTAAACAAATTTCAAAAATGTTTTATCAGGTTTGTTTTAATACATTAAGTGTATCAGGTGTGTTTAATAATCAGGTATATTTTAATATTTACCAACATGCCATGCCTTTTTAGATTCCACTGCAGAGGGTGTTGAAAATACGTGATGGCTTATGAAATTGCAAAGCCCAAAGACTATTTATTTCCCACAAGTATGCACAAATTGTAGATGCACAGAATCTCTTGCCCAGAGTAGGGGAATCGAGGACCAGAGGACAGGTTCAAGGTGAAGGGGAAAAGATTTAATAGGAATCTGAGGGGTAACTTTTTCACACAAAGGGTGGTGAATCGGGTTCGGAGGGAGAGATAGATCAGCCATGATTGAATGGCGGATTAGGCTTGATGGGCCGAATGGCCAAATTCTACTCCTATTCCTCAAGACCTGATGTGGAACAGTGGATTTGGAGATCAAAATGTTTTTAAACAAATTAAAATATATTTTAAAAACTAAAGCAGTGAGACATCACACTAGTATAAGTTAATCTTCAGGATCACAGTGATGGAATTAAAGTAGGCAAGAGTGCTTCATTGTCATATGTACCAACAATGACATTCTTACTTACAGCAGCAGAACAGGTCTGTAAACACAATACTCATAGATAACCTATAGTAAAACAAAAACAAACAAATCAATATATGAATTGGTGCAAAAAACTGCTGGGTTTTCACATTTGACTGTATATCTAATCTTGTCTAAAAGCCCTGTCCCACAGTACATTCCAAGAGCTCTCCCGAATTTAACACAAATCAAACTCGTGGTAAGCACGGAGAATGAACGTAGCGGGTACGTCGGAGTTCAGGGACGTTTCTTAGCGCTAACGGCAGGTACTCGGGAAGACTCGCTAACGGCAGGTAAGCACGGGAAGACTGGTGAAGATTTTTCAACATGATGAAAAATGTCCAAGAGAGCCCCGAGTACCGACGAGTGGCCATTACCGTAAATCTCCGAGTTCGAATCAGGACAAACTGGGGAGAGGTCTTGGAATGAACTCGTACAGTGGGACAGAGGTTTAACATTGCAGCAGATGAATGCATTAGTGATGATGATGATGTGCTATTAGAGTTGTTTCTGCAGCAAATTATACCTTATTTTAATATCGCCATATTTCATAAGGACAGAATACAGAGCTTTAAATCAGAGACCATGTATCATCTTTATTTCCTCATCAAATGTAACATCAAGGCTCAGTGACAGTTTCCTCCCAATGACCAACAGACTACCGAACGCTGCAAACACCAACTAAACTACAGGCTGCCTTGGTTGCACTAGTAACTTCTAGCTTTGCTTTGATTTTTGCACTATCTTGAGTTGTTTTGGTTATTGTACTTTTTTATGTTTGTTTATTTTATTATTTATTGGTTACTGTGTTTACAAACCTGGCGCGCTGCTGCAGGTAAGGACGTCATTGTTCTGTTTTGGCACAGTACACGTGGCAACAAAACACTCTTGATTCTTGAAATTATCCATGTCCGTAACTGCACTTTACTCCACCTGTTCCAAGGAGTGGATTTCCAATCAGTAGTTCTACAAATGTTACATAGTCAGAGAGTCATACAGTGTGGAAACAGGCCCCTCGGCCCAGCTTGCCTGCACCGACCAACATGTCCCATCTAGTCCCACTTGCCTATATTTGGCCCATATCCCTCTAAACCTGCCCAAGCTAGTCTTGAAAAAACATAGAAACATAGAAATTAGGTGCAGGAGTAGGCCATTCGGCCCTTCGAGCCTGCACCGCCATTCAATATGATCATGGCTGATCATCCAACTCAGTATCCCGTACCTGCCTTCTCTCCATACCCTCTGATCCCCTTAGCCACAAGGGCCACATCTAACTCTCTCTTAAATATAGCCAATGAACTGGCCTCGACTACCCTCTGCGGCAGAGAGTTCCAGAGATTCACCACTCTCTGAGTGAAAAAAGTTCTTCTCATCTCGGTTTTAAAGGATTTCCCCCTTATCCTTAAGCTGTGACCCCTTGTCCTGGACTTCCCCAACATCGGGAGCAATCTTCCTGCATCTAGCCTGTCCAACCCCTTAAGAATTTTGTAAGTTTCTATAAGATCCCCTCTCAATCTCCTAAATTCTAGAGAGTATAAACCAAGTCTATCCAGTCTTTCTTCATAAGACAGTCCTGACATCCCAGGAATCAGTCTGGTGAACCTTCTCTGCACTCCCTCTATGGCAATAATGTCCTTCCTCAGATTTGGAGACCAAAACTGTACGCAATACTCCAGGTGTGGTCTCACCAAGACCCTGTACAACTGCAGTAGAACCTCCCTGCTCCTACACTCAAATCCTTTTGCTATGAAAGTGCATTATATTCTGCCTCCAAAATTAATTCCATTCATTTTGGAATGAATTGTAGTGACAGTGGACATGACGTACTGATGCATACATGTAGCGTGTGTTAGCTGATACCAACCGGGATTTTGTGAACAGTTCCACATCAGAATGACTAAAAAGAAATCCATGTTAAATATGCATTGAATTGTAATCACTGATCATTTTATCAACAAACTACACATCAAATGGTGCCTACCTTATATAGTATTTTGAGGGTGGCATACATCGATGGAACCCCATGAAGATCCAGAAAGTGAACATAGGGATTAATCCTAGAATGATGCACTGCTGTTGTGCTTCAATTCCATATGGATGTTTCAGGAATAAAAGCATAAACACTCAACAAGTCGGGTAGCATCTCTGGAAAGAGAAACGTGGTTGATTTTTCCAGTCAAAGACACTTTATTAGAATTGAAAAATCTAATTGATTTTTAGTTGAATCGAAGTGAGGAATGGGGTAGATAGGGCAGAGGGACCATCTCTGTAAGTGAGACCAGGGTTGTTATGGTGATAAGCTGCATGTCAAGCCATTGGGTCGGTCGGTTAATGAAGGAGGGCGGGAACACAAGCAAATAACAGCAGTGCAATGCAGAACAGATCCGCAGCAAGCAGCAAGTTTGTGTCCTTTTGTTCTCTCTCTCTCTTGCTGTCTCTGTCTCATTCACCCTGTTTCTCTCTCTGCCCCCGTCTCTCTCTCCCCTGTCTCTCCACCAGTCTCTCTCTCCGCCTCTTTCATCTTGTCTCTCTCCTTGTGTCTCTCTCCTTGTCTCTCTCCTCGGGTATCTCTCCCTGTCTCTCTCTCCCATTCCCTCTCTCCACCTCTTTCTCCCTGTCTCTCTCCTTGCAACTCTCTCCCCATTCTCTCTCTCTGTGTCTCTGTCTGTCTATCACTTTCTCCCTCTCTCTCTCTCTCTTCACCCAATCCATCTCTCATCCATCTCTCCCCTCTCTCTCTCTCAAGGAAATGTCTCTGTCTTTTCCCAATGTCTGATCTCTCTCTGTGATCTCTCTCTCTCTCTCTCCTCTCTCTCCTCTCTCTCTCTCTCTCTCTCTCTCTCTCTCTCCCTTCCAGCATTAACCTACATCCACAGTTTAACCACATCTTATCCCCATGGCAACCAAACTTCACCCAATGAGAGGAATTATCCCATTCCATTAATCCCTCCTTAACCCTCAAGGAAATGTTAAACTAAATACTTTTCCCAATGGAGTGATCAACATGAGATGTGATCCTGGTTTCCCTTCCCACACATGCTACCTGACCTACTTAGTGTTTCCAACATTTAAACATCTTATTTCACCTTTTCATCATCTGCCATTTGTTGATGTTTGCTGGATATGTGGGGAAGGTGGAGGAAAGAAGACAAATGTTCTTGTTTAGTTTTTAAATTAGTCGTTGTTAGATATTGTCGCCCAAGTTTTGAAAGGAGTTGTAGAAATTAGCTCGATCGGGATCACCATATTATAAATTGTGGTAGCATTGGGGAAGTTCATGTTATAGGAACAGAAATAGGCCATTCGGCCCATCAAGTCTACCCCGCCATTATATGGCTGATCCATCCCACCCTCTCAACCCCATTCTCCAGCCTTCTCTCCATAACCCCTGACACCCGTCCTAATGAAGAACCTGATAATCATCGTCTTAAAATTATCCATTGACTCGGCCACCACATATGTTTGTGGCAATGAATTCCACAGATTGCCACCCTCTGACTAAAGAAATTCCTCCTCATCACCTTCCTAAAGGTATGTATTTTTATTCTGAGGTTATGGCCTCTGGTCCTAGACTCTCCCACTGGTGGGAACCCTCTCCGCATCCATTCTATCCAGGTCTTTCACGGTTCAATGCAAAACATGAGAGAATGCAAAACATATTCACAACACTGATTCAAGATTCAAGAGATTGTGCCTGTCACCAGTGTGTGATGGTGAACAGTATCACCAGGTTAGGGTTCGTGTTTGTGTTATTATGTCATGTGAGGGGGAAACTTGATCTAAAATGATATGAAGTTGTTGAATTAGATGTGTAAGAAAAAAGATATTTCCATATTTGGGAGTGAGCAGAAATGAATTGAATTGTAAAATGAATTGTTCGTTAATCTATGTTAATTTAGGAACATATTTTTATCCTGAAGGTTAAACATATGGAACACATTATTGGAGGAGGATGTAATGTTAATATTATAGATGCAGTTACAAAGAAGATAGGATTAGATGAAGAGGAATTACAGAGAAAGGTTGAATGAGTTAGGTCTTTATTCTCTGGAGCGCAGAAGGTTAAGGGAGGACTTGATAGAGGTCTTTAAAATGATGAGAGGGATAGACAGAGTTGATGTGGACAAGCTTTTCCCACTGAGAGTAGGGAAGATTCAAACAAGGGGACATGACTTCAGAATTAAGGGACAGAAGTTTAGGGGTAATATGAGGGGGAACTTCTTTACTCAGAGAGTGGTAGCGGTGTGGAATGAGCTTCCAGTGGAAGTGGTGGAGGCAGGTTCGTTGGTATCATTTAAAAATAAATTGGATAGGCATATGGATGAGAAGGGAATGGAGGGTTATGGTATGAGTGCAGGCAGGTGGGACTAAGGGAAAAAAAGTTGTTCGGCATGGACTTGTAGGGCCGAGATGGCCTGTTTCCGTGCTGTCATTGTTATATGGTTAATAAAGCCACTAACCTCAACCACTTGTTCTGTGAAAACCACTTATGCATTAAACAATAGTGGGGAGAAAGTTGTTGGCGATGAACTGACATACCCCGCTACTTACCTCTTTTGCGTTGATCACCACAGCACTGTGACTACATGGAATCAAGGGACATATAATCAGCCTACAAATAGAAATCAAACGCAGTGGTCATTTGGCAACTTATTATATTAGTATAACTGAAAGATGATTGAAACAATTGGATGAATTAATATACAAACTGCATGTGGAAAGTAAAGAGCATTATCCAGATCTATGATGTAACCTTGCCTGGAACTCGCAGGTTTATTTCTACTGCAAATAATGTTTCTCTTCTTATGTTTACAGATGATGATTATACTTGGAGCAATATGTGCATTCATTATCATCGTTATCATAAGTGAGTATCTTTCCTAGAATGCATGATAGACTTGCATTGCTAAACATTCATTGCCATAGTGTATGATTCTGGTGCAACATGTTGTAGAAACAAAGAACTGCAGATGCTGGTTTGGAAAAAGAAACACACACAAAGTGCTGGAGTAACTCGGCAGCATCTCTGGAGAACATCGATAGGATCTGAAGAAGAGTCTTGACCTGAATCATCAGCTATTCTTATTCTCCAGAGATGCTGCCTGACCCCAATGAGTTGCTCCAGCACTTTGTGACTTTTTATGTTTTGGCGTAACATGTAGCTAGCTTTCATCTGGATCTTCTGTCTACCAACATTTTTGGATTGTTGCTTGCTGGCACATAGCTTTCCATATTTATCAAACGGTTCCATTTCTCCATTCATGATGCATTTATGGTGTGCATCAATCTGATATTTTTGTCATTTTGTTAAGCCCAGAATGCCAAATTAAATGGCAAATAAATTGTTCTAAATGGCAATAATGATAATAGTGATAACAAAATCATGGGAGACCCCTTCCACCCCTGCAACGGACTGTTCCAGCTGCTACGGTCAGGCAAACGCCTCCGTTGCCATGCGGTGAGAACGGAGAGGTTGAGAAGGAGTTTCTTCCCAGAGGCAATTCGGACTGTAAACGCCTATCTCACCAGGGACTAACTCTACTGAACGTTTTTCCTTCCATTATTTATTATGTAAAATAATATGTGTGTTATGATTGTGTTTATAATTTGTTTGGTTGTTTTGTTGTTTGTCTTATGCACAAAAGTCCACGAGCATTGCCACTTTCATTTCACTGCACATCTCGTATGTGTATGTGACAAATAAACTTGACTTGACTTGACTTGACAAATAGCTAAATCAGTCAAAACTAATAAGGTGGGATTATTTACATAGACAGTGTCAAGAAGGTGGAAGGTGGGTATCAGGGAGAACATAGGGGTATAGTCTGCAACCAGGGATCAGAGTCTCAAAATATGAGGTCAACATTTAAGGTCAGAGATCAGATTAGTTTTCTTCAGAAGATTGTTAGCCTTCAGAATCCGTTACCCAAGTGGCATGTGGGAACTCTGTCACTGACTATCGAAGACAGAGAGTGATATATGTTTAGATATCCAGGGAGTCGAGGAATGTGGGATAGTGCAGGAAAGTGGCACTGATGCAGAAGGTAGACGTGATCTGATTGAATGCTGGAGGATGCACAAAGGGCTGACTGGCCCAACCCAGCTTTGATTCTTGTGTTCAAGTCAAGAGTATTTTATTGTCATATGACCCAGATGGAACAATGACATTCGTAAGAGGCTGTCCCATTTTCACCACCTCTGCCGAGTTTGCCCTTGATTCATATTCGCAGCATGGTCGTCACGGGTCATAGGTAGGTCGTAGGTAGGTCGTGATGCTAGTCGTAGGTACTCGTGGCATCAAGTAGGTCGGGTCGTTTTTCTAGCCTGATGACAAATGTCCACGAGTAAAAAAAGCCGTGAATTAGTTGGTGGTGAAAGTTGGGACAGGCCCTTTACTTGCAGCAGCACAACAGAATATGTAAACATTATGTTGCAATAATCCCAAAGGAGGTTCTTAGGGTCTGACAAAGGTGGAAAAGAGTTAGGGCACCTCTCAATACTAGAATTAGGCTTGGGGAAGATGGAAGGGATGTGTAGTTGACTCTACTAGTCCCAATTGCCATATCCCTACAAATCGGATCCTATCCATGTACCTGTCTGTTTCTTAAACGTTGACCTTGCTCCTAAGACAGCTTGTTCCATATACCCACCACCTTCCCTTTCCATGCATTGGATGCAACATGAGATTGTGAAGTTGCAATATATCCTGGGCCAGGAGAAGGCGCTGTACACCATTATTCACATGCTATGATTGTTTGCAACCCAGCCTGTTCAACTTTCTGAGTTTAAGTTGAGTTTATTGTCACATGTATCGAGGTACAGTGAATAGCTTGTGTTGCATGTTAATCAGTCAGCTGGAAGACAACATATGATTACAATCAGGTCGTCCACAATGTACAGACGGAGGGAATCGACAGATATCAGAGCAGTTTAAGAAGAGCATAGTTAAAGTAAGGAATGCTAGAAACATAGAAAATGGGTGCAAGAGTAGTCCATTCGGCCCTTCAAGCCAGCACCGCCATTCAGGTTCAGAAAGTACCCCGTTCTGGCTTTTTCCCCATATCCCTTGATTCCCTCAACCCGAAGAGCTAAATCTAACTCTCTCTTGAAAACATCCAGTGAATTGGCCTCCACTGAGTCCTGTGGCAAGAATTTGTGTGTTGCTTGTTTGTGGGCCTTGCACAACAAGATCACTAACTGGTCTGTTGGAATTGAGGGTTAAACGAGTGGAGCGAATGTAATGCATGATTGCAAATCCACTTCTGTAACTAGCATGCAAAGAGTGGCTACAATAGACCAGGAGCCAAAAGTAGCCAGAAACATTAAACTGTGTTACTAGTTTAGTTTAGTTTAATAGTGCCCCGTGTACCACGATACACTAACAAGCATTTTTATTACATGCTATCCAGTTAACGAAAAGAGTAAACATGATTACAATCAAGCTGGATAATCGAGTAACATTTAGTGCAAGATACAGTCCAGTAAAGTCAGATAAAAGATAGTCTGGGGGTCTCCAATAGATGGTAGCTCAGGACCAATCTCTAGTTGGTGATAGAATGGTTTAGTTGTGGATAACACCTGTCCCTGAATCTGGAGGTTTGTGTTCTCACACTTCTATACCTCTTGCCTGATGGGAGAGGGGCTTTGTGTAAAATGTAGTCTTGAACAAAGATCTTTGGTCTTGAAAGTCTTTCCCTGGTTCCAATGTGCTCCGTGAGTTTCACCTCCATGTTCTCCTTTTCTTCCAGTTTATTTCTGCACCTGAGGAGAAGGGAGTCCGTCCGACCGAACATCCAGCTTCACTTTGCCCTTGTCAGCCATACCTTCTCCAGTGTCAGATATTATTTATTAATCTCTGCTTCTATCCATGGTCGTGTTTTTATCTTGTCTGTAAGTTGCCCTAATCACTCGAATGGGTGCATTGATTGCTATCAAAATCTGCTCAACAATTTAACCAGCTATTTACTGCCGAATAGTGAAGTAGGTTTGTCTTGTACATTCCAAGGTAAAACTAGCACAATATAGATGGATTGGCCTTCAACACTTGAATCCTCTTTCCAAATATAACTGTGACATTTATTCTGACTTGCCAAGTCATCAGGAGGTAACAGTCTGAAATGCCCAAAGCCTTAAAAATAATCGAAGGAAACTAGGAAATAATGTTTAACTTTGGCAAATCTGAACAAATTTTAAATTTGTTTTGAATATGAAGAAAATGTAATCAGTATATTCCTGATATTACATTTGATAATTAAAAAAATGAATAAAACTAAGTATCCAGAGCCACTAAAGCAAAGCATAATAATGAAATACTAGTAATGAGCAGTGTGCTTGACATTTGGTCCTGTCTCAAATCTCAAATCACAAATGACTGAAACTGCAATTGACTTTAAAACATAACCATGGTAACAGATTATTTGGTCATTTTGGTCTAAATAGTTGTTATTGTATTACCATGGCCTTCAGTTTTCAACATTCTGTTTTATCTCTGAGATGCCCTTTTCGTCAGCTCTGTATTCACACTAAACACAAGCTGCTTTCTCAGTACATTTCCAAATTGTCAGTTGTTAAAAGGCCACTTTGAGCACACTAAACATTTAACAAAGCGTTCACCATCAGGTGGAATGTTTGAAAGAAACTAAAATGAAGGTCCAATTCTATATATACCAGTAGTTAGACTAGAAATACAGCCTAGAGAACAGGGATGGATGCATCAAGAGAGAGACATACACATGAAATGAGTTGTGGCAACTAATTGAAATTGATATCAATTTATGTTGATCTAACATTGATTTGAAACCACTTTGTCCAAAGTCACACTCATTTTGATACAGAAACTAATGAGTGGGTTAAGGTAGGAACTTTGGAAAGCCTTTTCAAAAGACCTAAATCTTCTTATCCCCATTGCAAAATTCCTACCACAGAGAAAGCTGCTTTATCCATCTATCTTTATTATCATTTTATAATAAAGATGTAACCAATAATTTATCAATCCCCACCACAAATGCTAATATTTCTACGAAATGTGGAACCACAACACCCAGGTACGTTTGCTATGTTAATCGAAACACCCCTAGTGCTATTGTCAACAATGTTTTTGTAAAATAGCAATGATGTCTTGGTTAGAAAGATGTGTATTTAACCACATGGGTTTAATGGACCAGTCCCCAACAGAACAGAATGCCCATGAATGCTACAAGTGACATAAACATTTGCCCCTTCCTTAATGTTGGTGGCCCGCAGTTAAGACATAGGTGAGAGTGTGAGGGGGGACTGGCAGGAAGATGTTCTGTCATGTTATACATCCATGGTGCAGGAGCTCATCCTGGATATTCAAACCTCCTTTATTTCTGACAATTATGCACAAAATATCCAAAAATTGCCGGAGTATTTCTCCCAATAGAGTCTCCGGAACTGACTTACAATCCTAGGAACTGCAGATGCTGGTTTAAACCAAAGATAGACACAAAATGTTGGAGTTACTCTGGAGAGAAGGAATGGGTGACATTTCAGGTCGAGACCTGAAGAAGGGTCTTGACCCGAAACGTCACCCATTCATTCTCTACAGAGATGCTGCCTATCCCGCTGAGTTACTCCAGCATTTTGTGTCTATCTGCAATCCAATATGGCCGTCTGATCTGATGGCAAACCAGTTGTGTTTTTGTAGTCATGGTCTAGTTTAGAGGATTATTTAGATCTGACGTTTAGTTGGTTTGGTTTAAAAAGTTTAGTTTAGAGATACAGCATGGAACCAGGCCCTTCAGCCCACTGAGTCCATGCTAACCATCGATCATCTACTTCCTACATACTAGGCTGATTTGGCCAACAGTATCCAACACCAAACTGCATCCAACTCATGATCAAAACTCTGATTCGAAGCAGCAGACAATACCCTGTACCTCTGTTTCAATGGGACCTTTCAAATCTAAGGGGCCATTTGCTGATATTTTCACATTCACTTTGTCTGCTCTGTTTCATGTTTCAATTCTTTATTGAGGGTCTTTTCTTAGTCAGTTGTGCTAAATTTGTAGATCCCTTACTGAAATATTCATATGTGATAGTCTATTTTTAATAATATTGGACCATTAATTGTTTCCTTCCTCCCTTGATTATTGTATATATGGTGTTAACTTCCAAGATCTTTGACTAACATGTGATTAGTAATGTGCTATCCTCTAAAACTGTGAAAGGAGAACTTCAGAATTCATACATATGTATTTGCTAAATATGTAGTAAGTCATTTGCTTGTACAAGGATTCTGTGAGCTGTGTATATTCTCATACTGAATATGTGATTCCAGTATTGTTCACAAATGTACAAAAGTTGTGCTTTCATCTCCACTGCACCCTGACCCGCCAGCCTGCACCCATTCCATTTTATTTTTAACAACCTCCCTTGTTACTTCTCGTTCTCCGTACACTGTCAACAGTTGTGAGGGATGTTAATTGGTCAACTAGTTCTGTTGATGCGCCCCCAGTGTTAGTCACTCGGAGTTGTACAGCTGTAGCCTTTCCAGTTTTCCTACAACTTGCTTCTCAATTCCTCTTGCTGTATAACTCCTAAGTTTTTTTCTCTATGTCAAACCAGTCAACAACAACATTTGCAACTCACTGGGTGGAAATTGAGAGTGTCACCTCTCTTGCTATCATGTGCTACAGTACCTTGGTACTTCAGTGCTCTGAGCTACTGTGCCATCCAGCTTTGCAACTTGGATATTCTTTCAAATTGCTGTGTTACCTTAATCATCTATATTCACAAAACAGTCAGAAGTTTACAGTCAGTTCTAAAAGAGACAGATGCTTTATTTAAATTATTTTTGTTTTAAAAGCAACTCCTCCCAATATATTTCTGTTGGACTAGGTTACACAATGGCCGCACACGGTATATATACAGTGGAGTTTTTGTTATCCAGATATAATGGGCCAAATCTTGCCCGCCCAGACCAGCGCACTGCTGTGTCTCCCCTTGCCTCGACTAGTTTGGTCTGGATGGGAAAGATCTGTCTGGCTGGCCTGAAGCATTCTCGAGTCGAAGAGTGTGGTCTCTTCCCTTAATATACAGAAACATTGACAGAACTGAACTCGTACAGCACGGAAACAGCCCCTTCGGCCCAATGCATCCATCCGAACAAGATGTGTCATCGAAGCTTGTCCCATTGGCCTGTCTATGGCCCGTATCCCTCAAAACCTTTCCAGTACATGTACATGTCCAAGTGTCTTTTAAATGCTCTCATAGTCCCTCCACTGGTAACTTGTTACATGTACCCACCACCCTGTGAGTGGAATAGTTGCCTTTCAGGTTCCCATTATAGCTTGTCCCTCTCAGCTGGGGCAATGGAGGACCCAGCATGGGGGAGATGGGGAGGAGAACAATGGATAATTGGGGAGGGAGGGAGAACAAAGGACAATGGGACCCGGTAGGGGAACCACAGTGGGGGGGGGGGGGGGGGGGGGGGGGGGAGAGAATACAAGGAGGGGCTTTATAACTTTGTCAACACCGTAGGTGGCTATTATTTGTATACATTGGGGTATGCAGCAAATAATCTCACTGTGCCAAGTCACAAGTATTCCATTCCATTCCACCTTAGAGCTATGTCATCTGTTTAGTTTGATTTAGTTTAGAGATACAACGCGGAAACAGGCCCTTCGGGTCCGAGTCCGAGTCCGCTCCAACCAATGTTCTCCACACACTTGCACTATCCTACACATTAAAGACAATATCGGAGCAAATGAACCTACAAACCTGTACGTCTTTGGTGTGTGGGAGGAAACCGGAGCACCCGGGGAAAACCCACGTGGTCATGGGGAGAACGTACAAATGCCGTACAGACAGCACCCTTACTCAGGATCGAACCCGGGTCTCTGGCGCTGTAAAGCAGCAAGTCTAGCGCTGTGCCATCGATTCCCTACTCTGGGTAAAAGACACTGTGAATTGTCACTACCTATCCCCCTCATGATCTTATATCATCAACCTTGTGCGCTCCAAGGAATAAAGTCTTTGCCTGCCCAACCTTTCCCCTCTAGTTTAGGCCTCTGAGTCCTGGTAATATCCTCGTGAAATAAACTTAAAGTAAATGGTGGAAGAATAATGAGGAACTGAGAAAATAAAACTACTGGATCACTTTTATAAATAATTTTCAAACAGTAATGTAAAAGAAAATGATGTTATAAAAAGCAGCCTGCTTTTCCTGGGGCCTCCTAATCCATTGCCCTACAATTTTCACTGAAATGAAAGTGAATGCATAAGTTGCACCTTGGCCTAACCTGGTGTCTGATCGTGATATGATGTCCTCTGTATAATACAGCTTAACTCCAGCAGGTGGTCACAAAATGCTGGAGTAACTCAGCGGGACAGGCAGCATCTCTGGAGAGAAGGAATGGGTGACGTTTCAGGTAGAGACCCTTCTTCAGACTGAAAGTCACTGAAAAGGGAAACGAGGGATGTAGAGAGATATAGAATAAATGAATGAAAGATATGCAAAAAAGTATCAATGATAAAGGAAACAGGCCATTGTTAGCTGTCGCTAGGTGAGAACGAAAAGCTAGTGTGACTTGGGTGGGGTAGGGATGGAGAGGGAGGGAATGCAGGGGTTATTTGAAGTTAGAGAAATCGATATTCATACCCCTGGGCTGTAAGCTGCCCAAGCGGAATATGAGATGCTGTTCCTCCAATTTGCATCTTGCCTCACTCTGATAATAGTGGAGACCTGGACAGAAAGATCTGTGTGAGAATGGGAAGGGGAATTAAAATGTTTAGCAACCGGGAGATCAGGTAGGTCCAGGCGGACTGAGCGAAGGTGTTCAGTGAGAAGATCGCACAGTCTACTGTAAGGTCTCGCCGATGTATAAGAGTCCACATCTTGAACAACGGATACAGTAGGTGAGGTCCTCATTTCAGACTGAAGGAGGGTCTTGACCCGAAACATCACTCTATTCCTTCTCTCCAGAGATGCTGCATGTCCCGCTGAGTTTCACCAGCATTTTGTGTCTATCTTCGGTTTAAACTAGCACCTGCAGTTCCTTCCTGCAGGACTGGGCCCCACCTCTAGGGCAGAACAAACAAACAAAATCTTCTTTCCAAATGTGCAACCCCCAGGCTAAAGCGTTTGACAGCCTAAGCATGTATGTCTGGGCGTGTGGCTTTTACATGGCAGTTCCATCAGAAAAGCTGCCAAAAGTTAGGACAATCCCAACCCATTATAAAGAAAGTAGAAGCAGGTGCAAGTTCCTCAAGAACTCTCTGCCATTGCTGATCCTTTCCACAGGCCCTCTTTGCCACCTGGTCCATATACCCTTTAATGCCACTCAGCCTTGGATACAAAATCCAAGGTTAGTTTTGTCATCCGTACGTTTGATTAATGGTGTAAAACCTCTCTCATGGCTGAAAATAGATGCTGATCCGGTCTTCATGACTAGAATTTGTACTGGACACCATTGAACTGTGAACTGACCTAATCTCAGCGCTGTTAAGTGAATATAGACACACCTGTTGCCTACTTTTTCTACTTGTTTTTGATTTTTTTCTGCGAACAGTTGCTTGGTATTCACGGACAGTAGCGGCATCGGAAAATGGTGCGTTCCAGGCGAATGGAACAACAGAAGTCATTCCTCTGTTGAAAAAAATAATTTACAATGAAGGAGTGCAATGATGACCCGTGCGGTTACCTTTTTCGAAAAGACTTCGAGTGAAATCATTTCAAGCTGCACCATTTTTGGTACACAAAAATAAATTGGTCTCACTACTTGTTTAATAAAGGCGGGAAACTATCCATCTAAAGAAGAAACGTCACCCATTCCTTCTCTCCAGAGACGCTGCCTGTCCCGTTATGTTAAACTCCAGCTTTTTGTGTCTATCTTTGGTTTAAACCAGCATCTGCAGTTCTTTCCTACACAACCCATTTACAGTGTACTAATTACAAAAGGTGCACAAAAATGCTGGAGAAACTCAGCGGGTGCAGCAGCATCTATGGAGCGAAGGAAATAGGCAACGCTTCGGGCCAAAAACTTGAAGGAAATAGGCAACGTTTCGGGTCGAAACCCAAAGGGTTTCGGGACGAAACGTTGCCTATTTCCTTCGCTCCATAGATGCTGCTGCACCCACTGAGTTTCTCCAGCATTTTTGTCTACCTTCGATTTTCCAGCATCTGCAGTTCCTTCTTAAATACTACTCACAAAGATCATCGACACGCTATTGCCCTTTAGCAAACATTGGTTCATTTTCCATTTCACCTTCCCGTGTTTTCCCCTAATTCGTTTCAACCTTATCCCTTCATGTCCACTTATTTGATCCAACTACTAGTCAGATGCCTGCATTTTAATACTTGGGAAACTGAAGGCAAACAGAAATTCAGTTGCAACATTTGTACAATTAGGAGCATTGAAAAATAATATGGATTGGTTATTGACAATATGGTCAATCAGTGTGATTATTTATGACTGATTATTGATAACCTGCTGGTCCTGCATCATGCTATTGCCTATATGATTATTGATTAATGCTAAGCTCAAGATATGAGTTAAGGTTGAGATAGGTGGTTGTGGTTAGGTTTAGGGGCTCGGCTTAATATTAGAGGCAGGACTATGCTGTTATGGTTGTGATTAGTTTGCATCAGGACTATGGGATGGTGCTATTATACTAAACCCGATTGGAAACGTGGTGTCAGTCGCAGCAAGTGACACAGAAGCACAAAGACTGCAGATGATGGATTGATGAATACAAACCAGATGCTGGTGGAGTTCGGCATGTTGAGCAGCATCTGTGGAGGGAAAAGGACTGATAATATATTTAGTTTAGACTGCCAGGACAAAGTTTCCAATCAGGACACATCTTCAGACTCAACAGATGATGTTTCAGGTCAACACTCCAACATTTTTGGGGGTAACGCAACAACAGTCAGTGCTCTTGTAAATATTTTCATTC
This sequence comes from Leucoraja erinaceus, assembly GCF_028641065.1. NCBI lineage: Eukaryota > Metazoa > Chordata > Chondrichthyes > Rajiformes > Rajidae > Leucoraja > Leucoraja erinaceus. The sequence goes on from NC_073390.1 coordinate 54,324,969, forward strand.
CTCCTTAAGGGACAAAATCATGCCTCCCTTTTCCACAAACCACAGTGATCATTCTGAATAGTTTGGCTCTTGAAAGGTCACAACCTGAAACCTCGTCTGTTCATTTCCCTCTGCAGATGCTGCCTGTCCCATTGAGTTCATCCAATGCTTGTAGCAAGTAACATTTTGTCACTGGACATGCCCAGCAGTGAAACGCATATCTAAACATTTGGCCTAAGCTAAATTGTGACATGCACTTTTACTCAACTTACAAACAAAAACAGTGATTGTGCTTCTCCCTCATAAATAATAGAACAGAGTTCAGTGGAAGATGGGCGAGTGAAAGTACTGGAAATAACACCAAACAAAAATAGTTGTTAACTTTTCATTAAGAACTTTTTGTGAGGATGTATGTTTCTGATTTTGTATTAGTTTTCTAGCATTTATTTTATCTCAATGAGAAATACTAAGAATGAGCAAATATTCTGGTATTGCAAAACAATGGGAGTAAATAGGCACAGGTGTATTGTTAACTTTCTATAATGGCCTTGGAATATTGTTATATTACAGTTTAGAAACAAATATTGTCTTTTATATCTTTTTGCTCTCAAATACATTCCAGTTTTCTCATAGTCTTCTTATTTAATATCTTGTAGTGCTTTTTAAATTTAGACAAGAGCCAAAATTGTACAGTATTTTCCAGTTTTATGAATGGAGGTGATCACAGTTCTATTCTTGCTCTAATAAACAGCACCACCCCTGCCCCCATTGATTTAAAAAAAACACTGGGATTTGCATGGAAATGTTGCATTAGATATATACTAATTTGATGTTGCAATGATTAACTAATGTTGCAATTGTTAACACCAAGTTTGTATACCTTTGTTTGTGTGTGTGTGTGTGTGTGTGTGTGTGTGTGTGTGTGTGTGCGTGTGCCTGTGGGGATGTGTGTGTGAGTGTTTATATTTAAATCGGAGAATGCAATTTCCATGTTGTATATGTGCAACATTGATGTATTTGTCCTGGCAAATAAACCTTTGTTTAAAAAAACTGTTTCTTATTTAGTCGCTCCATGGTGTCTGGGTATTAATGGGTTCTTCGCACACACGACAATGACACGACAAAGACAAACTTATAAATAAATGAAAATTGCTGTTGGTATTTTTCATCTTGTCATCTTGTCATTTGGCAAGTTTGCGAACATCTTACGGTGTGCACAAAGATGTCCTGCAGCATTTCACAGAACACAACTAAACAAAAGTGGTTCATGCTGAGCCAGAGAAAATGGAACAACTACTGAAAACATGCTTAGAATAGTGGTCTTAAAGAGGGAAGGGAGGGAGTTAGAGAATTCAAGGCTACGGCAGATGAAGTCACAGCCACCTAAGGCCTGCATAACGTGAATGAGTGGGAGAGTCTAGGTAGCCTTTAGAAAGGAGATGAGGAGGAATTTATTTTGTAAGAGGGTGGCGAATCTGTGGAATGTATTACCATAGATGGCTGTGGAGGCCAAGTTACGGCGGAGATTGACAGATTCCTGATCAGTAAGGGTTGTCAGGAATTATGGGGCAAAGGCAGGAGAATAGGGTTGAGTGGGATAGAAAGCCACGATTGAATGTAGATCTGATGGGCCAAATGGCCTAATTCTGCTCCCAGAGCTTATGAACCATGAACAAAGCTGAAGCAATTGCAACTGAGGCTGAAGGACAGGCCAGGGTGATGTCTTAGAGGGTACTAATGCTCAAACAGATGAGGGCAATGGAGAGAGGCATGACCCTGAATCAGAATATTTAAAACGGAGCTCTGTTTAACTAGGAACTAATGTAGATGCGGAAAGACAACACTAATGGGTGAATTAGACTTCAATGCCAGCTTGAATACGGGCAGCAGTGTCCTGGATTAGCACAATTCTAAGAGGTTGCCATGACGACCTTCGAACAGTCAAGTCGGGAATGGAATAAGGGCACTAATAAGCAGCTGAAGAACTGAGGTAAGACTATGTTCAACAATGTTACTAATAAATCGGTGTTTTGCACTTGTGGTTCCTATTTAAACTGGAATTATATGACAATATTATTAAACATTATTAATGAATTACAAATTAACACTATTAATTCAGCATGCACAAAACATCATAACCATATAACAATTACAGCATGGAAACAAGCCATCTCTGCCCTTCTAGTCCATGCCGAACACTTATTCTCACCTAATCCCATCTACCTGCACTCAGACCATAACCCTCCATTCCTTTCCCATCCATATACCTATCCAATTTATTTTTAAATGATAAAATCGAACCTGCCTCCACCACTTCCACTGGAAGCTCATTCCACACAGCTACCACTCTCTGAGTAAAGAAGTTCCCCCTCATGTTGCCCCTAAACTTCAGTCCCTTAATTTTCAAATCACGGTGAAGAAGGTTTGGGCTTTCTTACTTGAAAGCTGTTTTAAATTTTCACATTTTCTTAAATCCTGATCTGCCACCCTCTGCTTTCATAGCCAAGCTAATGAAATGAATTCATATGTAAATTATCTCATGCCTGAGATCATGTGGTAACATAATGATTATGGACATCTACCTCAGAGATTGGCTCATTGAAATGTTTGAGTTGTGAATATCCATACAGAGATTTCATGTTTATGGAGCAGCAATTTGTCAAAAGTATTCATTAGTTAAACCATATGCTGTATATTTTGTCATTAGTTTTTGTGTATTTCATGCTCTCATATAAAAAATCAAAATTGAACTGGAATTAATTAGAAATATTTGTTACCAAAAAGTTCATAGTATCATATTTCAAAAAATGGTCAGGCACAGAAAGTAATAAGATCCAGTTAATAAATTGAATAAATCTACTCACCGTTTAGCACGTGCGTTCAAAATCTTTTATTCCGTGTCTTTTCCTAATATATTAATTATTTCCAAACCTTGAATATACTTGTTTTTTCCCGTCATCTTTCATAGAAACATAGAAACATAGAAATTAGGTGCAGGAGTAGGCCATTCGGCCCTTCGAGCCTGCACCGCCATTCAATATGATCATCCAACTCAGTATCCCGTACCTGCCTTCTCTCCATACCCTCTGATCCCCTTAGCCACAAGGGCCACATCTAACTCCCTCTTAAATATAGCCAATGAACTGGCCTCAACTACCCTCTGGCAAATGTGGCAGAGAGTTCCAGAGATTCACCACTCTCTGTGTGAAAAAAGTTCTTCTCATCTCGGTTTTAAAGGATTTCCCCCTTATCCTTAAGCTGTGACCCCTTGTCCTGGACTTCCCCAACATCGGGAGCAATCTTCCTGCATCTAGCCTGTCCAACCCCTTAAGAATGTTGAAAGTTTCTATAAGATCCCCTCTCAATCTCCTAAATTCTAGAGAGTATAAACCAAGTCTATCCAGTCTTTCTTCACAAGACAGTCCTGACATCCCAGGAATCAGTCTGGTGAACCTTCTCTGCACTCCCTCTATGGCAATAATGTCCTTCCTCAGATTTGGAGACCAAAACTGTACGCAATACTCCAGGTGTAGTCTCACCAAGACCCTGTACACTGCAGTAGAACCTCCCTGCTCCTATACTCAAATCCTTTTGCTATGAATGCTAACATACCATTCGCTTTCTTCACAGCCTGCTGCACCTGCATTCCTACTTTCACTGACTGGTCTACCATGACACCAAATCGGGAGCAATCTTCATCATCTAGCCTTTCCAAAAAATTTTGTAAGTTTCTATAAGCCCCCCTGACCTCCTAAATCCTGAGACTATAAACCAAGTCTATCCAGTCTATCCCGTTTCTTGTTCTTGCTCTCTTGCCTTCCCATGCCGACAAATCACTAGACTACACTAAAGTTTATCTGAGTCCCACCAAGAATAAGAATCTCCCATCTGATCAGGAACTGATGAGTAAACGTAATCAAATTCTCTCATTATTGCTTTAAAAGGCTGTTGTTGGGTTTATCAAATGAAAAATGCACGCTCGCTAATCTTAGAGATTTTGGTCAACAGTAAATAATCATAATGAACAGCAAAGACAAATGTTTAAAATCAGAACTTGGAAAAAAATGCACAATCTTAATACAAAATTATGCATTTGGCAAAAATTGGCTTCAGAACAGCAATTCTATTATTGCCCTTGTTGTTCGAACTATTAATTGTACAAAGGAATAATATTTGGTTTGATGTGCAGGAAAGAACTGCAGATGCTGGTTTAAATTGAAGGTTGACACAAAATGCTGGAGTAACTCAGCAGGACAGGCAGCATCTCTGGAGAGAAGGAATGGGTGACGTTTCGGGTCAAGACCCCACTGATCCTTGTTGAAACTGAAGTGATGCAACTAAGTTGCGACCAACATAAAAAAAACCTGATAATGGGATTAAAAGACTTGTTCATAAAATCATGTGATCGGAGTAGAATTTGGCCGACTCCGCCATTCAATCATGGCTGATCTATCTCTCCTTCCTAACCCCATTCTCCTGTCTTCTCCCCATAACCCCTGATACCCTTACTAATCAAGAACCTAATCCTGCCTTAAATATATCCACTAACTTTGCCTCCACAGCCTTCTGTGGCAAAGAATTCCACAGATTCACCACCCTCTGACTAAAGAAATTCCTCCTCATCTCCTTCCTAAAAGAACATCCCTTAATTCTGAGGCTATGACCTCTCGTTGTAGACTCTTCCACGAGTGGAAACATCCTCTCGACATCCACTCTATCGAAGCCTTTCACTATTCTGTACGTTTCAATGAGATCCCCCCTCATATTGTTCATTAATTTTCTAAATATTGTTGAATTAAGTGTAATAACTGTTCCTACATCTGAGCCAACCCAACTGTTATGGGGTCCGTCTGCAAATTTCAAGTTGCACATGGAAACTGTATGTTTATCTGGATGTAATATGTCCTGACATACAGATCCCAAACTGCAGACTACTGTTGCGCTCATGGTTCTGGAGTCCAAAGACTCATGGACAGTGCTTCTCATACCTGAATCTACTCAATTTGGCTGGAAAATTGGTGCAAAATCTCTTGCCCTCTACTGATGTTCCCCTAGTAAAGAATCATCCATGGCTCAGTGTGGAAACGCCTCCATTGAGAGATGGTGTTGGATCAGCTGGGGTGAGTGTCGTCATCACTGAGCTGTAGTTCACCCAGACCAGCACAATGAGTGTGGACCATTGTTGGGAATTGGCAGTGGTGCTCCACACACCACCTGGAGCCCCAGTCTCTCTCACCATCTCCCGTTCGATGTGACGGACAGCGCATTGTTTGTCAGTGCAAACCCCCCCCCGCCCAGAGGTTGCTCTGCAGTTACAATCCCAATAGTGGTCACTAGCCACCGTAGATCTGTCTCTTGCCCACTATGACAGCGGTGGTCCCATGTTCTACTGGCACAGTGGGAATTAGAAAACATCCCTCCATGAGTTAAATGTTGCAGGGAATGAAGGGAGATTGCTGGTGTGGTTTGTCCTTTAGAGATGAGCAGAGATAGATTGAGGACCGAGGGATCTTTCCAGCCCATAAAGAACATTCTTGCTCCTTCCAGCCGCAGGAAAGTCTCCCAATAATTAGATGTTCATTGACTTTGGCCTGTTTCAGCCATGCTCAACCTCATGGCAGGTTTATTTCTACAACCTGCAGTTAAAACATTGTATTTCCGTATCACCTGATCATGAATTTCATCATATTTCTAAGTAACCGTGAAGGTTCCTGAAGACAAGGCTGAAGACGTTGTCTAGATATATTTCAGCAAAGCCTTTGATAATGCTCCACGTGGTAGGTTGTTGCTGTGGAAAGTTAGGTTGTACGGGATCCAGGAAGAGCTATCCAACTGGATACAGAATAGGCTTCATGGAATGAAGCAGAGGGTGGTGGTGGAAGCCTGTGACAAGTAGTGTGCTTCATGGATCAATGCTGGCCTCAATGCTGTTTGTGGATTATATCAACGATTAGGATGAGAAAATACAAGGCATGATTAGTAAGTTTGCAGATGACACTAAATAGGAGGTGTCATAGACAGTGAAGAGGGATATCAAAAACACAGCAAGAATTTGATCTGTTGGGCAAGTGGGCTAAGGAATGCCTACTGTAGTTGAATGCAGATACGGCATGGTGTTGCATTTTGGGATGTCAAAGCAGGACAGGACCATCACAAAATGTGGAAGGTACACAAAAAAGCTGGAGAAACTCAGCGGGTGCAGCAGCATCTATGGAACGAAGGAAATAGGCAATGTTTCGGGCCGAAACCCGGAATGTCCCTGATTTGTAAGAAAGAAAGGCATGTTGAATACTGCACTGAAATAGGCAATATTATAAAAAAACGTTTCGGCCCAGAAACCAGCTCTATGGAGCGAAGGAAATAGGCAACGTTTCGGCCCGAAACGTTGCCTATTTCCTTCGCTCCATAGATGCTGCTGCACCCGCTGAGTTTCTCCAGCTTTTTTATGTACCTTCGATTCTCCAGCATCTGCAGTTCCTTCTTAAACACAAAATGTGGAGTATTGTGGAACAGAGGAAGTTAAAAGCACATTTCCCTAGAAACATAGAACATAGAAAAATAAGTGCAGGAGTAGGCCAATCGGCCCTTCGAGCCAGCAACGCCATTCAATATGATCATGGTTGATCATCTAAAATAAGTATCCTGTTCCTGTCATTAAACCGGGAAGAGTGCCGAGAAGATTTATAATGTTGTTGGCAAGACATGAGGGTCTGAGCTGTAGGGAGATTGGGCAGGCTAGGAATTAATTCCTTGGACTGCAGGAGGCTGAGGGGTGATCTTATACGGGTGTAAAACATCATGGGAGGAATAGATAGAGTGAATGCAGTCTTTTACCCAGGGTAGAGGAATCAAGAACCAGAATACATAGGTTTAAGGTGGGAGGGGAGACATTTAATAGAACCCTGAGGGGCGACTATTTTATTCAGATGATGGTGGGTGTGTGGAATGAGCTGCCAGAGGAGATAATTGAGGCAGGTTATATCATAGCATTTAAAAAAACTTCTTGCAGAGGTACATGGATAGGAAAGATTTAGAGGGATATGGGCCAAGCACAGGCAAATGGGACAAGGTTAGATGGGACACCTTAGTCGGTATGGGAAATGTTGGGCTGAAGGGTTTGTTTCTGTGCAGTATGACTATAACGATAAATAAGCCCCTTGGCCCCCAGTTTCCCATAGTTAGTGCTTCAAACAAAGCCAAAATCAAGTTAGTTAGGATACAGTTGACGATATTTAACATGGAGGGCGATATTGCTCCAATTCCCGCATGGTGATGTTGATTAAAGCCACAACTTCAATTTTATGTGTAAGAAGGAACTGCAGATGCTGGTTTAAACCAAAGATGGACACAAAAAACTGGAGTAACTCAGCGGGACAGGCAGCAGCATCTTTGGAGAGAAGGAATGGGTGACGTTTCGGGTGAGGACCCTGCTTCAGACTGGTTAGGGATAAGGGAAACGAGAGATATAGACGGTGATGTGGAGAGATATAGAACAGTGAATGAAAGATATGCAAAAAAGTAATGATGAGAAAGGAAACGGGCCTTGTAAAGCTGGTTGTGGGGTGAAAATGAGAAGCTAGTTCGACTTGGATGGGGAAGGGATAGAGAGAGAGGGAATGCCGGGGCTACCTGATGTGAGAGAAATCAATATTCATACTTCTAACTTCAATTTTATTCTTGGCTAAAACTACCGCCAGGCTAATTCACATGTAATCATCTCTTACAGTTTCAAAACGGACAGATATTTATAGGTCCTCTACACTATGTGCACGATTTTTAGCTTGTTTACATAAAAATCCTGTCTCGATCTAAATGGTTGAACATCTGTAGTACATTATGTAAACAGCTTTGCACATTTTCCTTTGCAAATCTCCACTGGTACAGAGGAATACTCATTAGTGAGTTACTAAACAAATGTTCAACTATGGACCACGTTTACCATTAAAAATTAAAGTAGTATTTCTTGTATCATCGTTCATCTTTCATCCTTTGATATTGAACAGCAAAACTAAAGTTAGACACAAAAATCTGAAGCAACTCTGCGGGTCAGATAGCATCTCTAGAGAAAAGGAATACTGTGGGTGATGTTTTGGGTCGAGACCCTTCTTCAGAAACGAAGGTAGCTGCTCATTTTTGCAGTTGGCTGATGGGAAAATTGGCCTGTGTGTGGTGTTGCATGGTTTGTGTCAAACAAGGGCAGGACTTGCGCAGTAAATGGGATTGTCCTAGAGGGTGTTGTAGAACAGAGAGATGTATAAAATGCCGAGTCAGCTCTATAGCATGGTGAAGGCAGTCTTTGGCACACTGGCATTCATTGGGAAGGATATTGAATACAAAAGGTGCAACATCGTGCTACAGCTGAATAACTCATTGGTGAGACCAC